>NW_004524905.1:1153910-1163940 GCF_000260255.1 Octodon degus
TAAGCAGCTGCTTGGCAAGTGCAGGGACTGGAGTTCAATCCTCAGCACCAAATGAGACCACGCGTGGTGATGCAGGAGGATCACTAGGAGTCTGAGCTGCATAGCGAGACCCTGTACTAAATACATATATATTTGGTGCAGGGTCTACGGGGTCTCACTACACAGATCCTACGAAGTGGTATTGACTTTCAATGAAAAAACCGTACTGAGTTATTATCAACTCACTGTCTCATAAACATGGAAATAGACTCTCAACTATTGCTTATTAATTGGGAAGGAGTAACTTGATATGCAGGGGCTGTTGACCATCTTGTCTCTGGCATTTACAAACAGTTGCCTTATAATTTGCGTATAGTAGAATTAATAGATGCATAGTAGATAAGGAAGGATTCATGGAACTTGGTGAATGATAATTCTGTAAATTTATTTATTTATTCATTTTTAATGTATTTGGTACAGGGTCTCACTACACAGCTCAGAGTCATCGTGATCCTCCTGTTTTCAGTCTCCCAAGTGCTGGGATTACAGGCACGCGCTACCACGCCCAGTCTCGGTCGCTGTCTCAGTGTGCCCCGGGGGCAGGGCCAGCTTGGCACGATGGCAATGAAACCCCAGTCACTGCATCTGCCTAAGCAGGAGCTTTAATCTGTTGAGCTGTCCCGCAGATTAAAAAAAAATTAAAAATCCGTCCCTCTTTGACAAGTAAGGGTTGAGCAGAGATGCATTTGAAGGAGTGACTCCCTCCGCCTTTCGTCCGCATGCTGCACCCGGCCCCTCTGGCACATTGTGCAGCAGAACAATGGACCATTTGGAACAAAGCCTCGCAGTTGCTTAGAATGCTCCACTGCGTATAGCCCTCCAGTCTTTAGTATGCAGGCCCGGGTTCACCCAGTCTCGAGGAGCACGCTAGCGTCCCAGTTCCCCAGATAGTTTAACTGAGGACTCACCGGGCTAGTGACAGCCATGACATCGTTGAAAGGAGGACTTTGCCAACCAACACATGCAAAAATGGCACAGAGTAGAAGCAGAGCTTGGATTCTAAGGGCAGGACTGAGCGTGGGCCGTAATTTCTAGTGTGCACTTTCGGTGCCTGTCTTCCTCAGCTAGAACATGGAGACGGTGACTCTCATTTCCTATTTTGATTCATAAGCACAGGTGCATTTGCTCACTGCTGAGCAAAACAAGGAAAGACGTTTATTGTGCTGAGAAAGGATAAAAGGATTTATCCAGAGGTAGCCCGTAGAAGACAGAGGGAGCCATTTGCCACAAATCACCATCTCCCCTCCCTCCAGCCCAGATGGGCCAGGGTTTTTCATAGTAAGGAATGAAGAAGGGAGACACTGAAAGGTAGTACAGATCTCCACAGTGGCTTCTTCCCTTCCAGCCATCTGTAGCTCAACTTTCTTGTGGAAAGGAAAGCAGGCTCCAGCCTCCTGGGGCCACCATCTGGGTATTCTGTCATTGCTTTTTGGCTGAGGAGAAGAGGGTGTTTTGGCTATGTGCTCAGCAGGAGGAAGCTTGGAGAGGTTGCTTATCTCTAAAGGACAAAAAAAAAAAAAAAGATCTAACTCTGAAAGCTCCAGTTTTGTATTATGGGTTCCAAAATACACACTTCTTCAGTTTTTTGGGGGGACTATAATGAATTGGTATCTATAAACTCTCTGGAACAGCCCCTGGTGTAAAGCAGCACTGAGTGCTTATTCATTAGACTGACCCCAGAACATTCTGTTCCTCCCTCACTCAGCAAGTGCTGGGGGCTAAGGGCAGGACTGAGTGTGGGGCACAGCTCTTCCGGGTTCCAGTGTGCCCTTTTTTGTTCCTATGTGAGGTGGCTCACACCATCTCTGTGTGTGTGTGTGTGTGTGTGTGTGTGTGTGTGTGTGTGTGCACGCATGCACATACACATGTGTACTCACCTGTGGTACACTTTACATGATCTACTTTTGTTATTATGTCCCGTAGAAAAGCAAGGAGAAATTGTTTGATTTCTGCAAGGATACATAAATTTTACTTCCACTTAAAAGAAAGACTAACTTGTTCATAATAATGAAATCAGTTTTGAAGCCTATATTATAGATTACCTTTTATGCTTCAGACAGTGTTCAGCAAAATCTATATATCTTAACACATCTAATTTCCAAGCAAATCCTATGAAGTGGGTGATATTGACTTTGAGTGGAAAAACTGTATTGAGTTATTATCAACTTATTTTCTCATAGATATGGAAATATAGGTGTCAACAGGTTCTCAACTATTGCTTACTAATTGGGAATGAATAACTGCATATGCAGAGGACTGTTGACCAACTTGTCTCTGGCATTTACAAACAGTTGCCTTATGATTTGCATATAGTAGAATTAATAGATGCATAGTAGATATGGAAGGATCCATGGAACGTGGTGAATGACAATTACGTAAATTTATTTATTTATTCATTTTTAATGTATTTGGTACAGGGTCTCATCACGAAGCTCAGATTCATACTGATCCTCCTATTTGCAGCCTCCCCAGTGCTGGGATTACAGGCATGGCCACCACACTCAGACTCTGTCACCAGCTCAGCACACCCAGGGGTGGGCTGGCCTGGCATGTGGCTGTAGATCGAACCCTGGTCCCTGAGCTTGCCTAAGCAGGTGCTTAGTCCACTGAGCTATCTCTTGGGCTCTTGTAAATTTAAAGATCTATAGAGTTAGCTTATCTGGCTCTGGTTCCTCACAGTCAGACCTTGTCTGACTCTTCCAAGCACATACACCTTTTAGACGTTTCTTTCAGCTTCGCAATTGTAGAGAAATCAAAATACACTTACCATTCGGTCTGTGGCTTAGATGTCAGTCTTAGTTACTTTGTCTTCATTGAGACAAAATACTCAATCCAGGCAACTTAAAGGAAGAGAGATGTATTTTGGCCTACAGTTTCAGGAACCATGCAGACACCACGTGATGTAACTGCTGTGGTAGAGAGAAGCAGCTCCAGTCATGGCAGTCAGGAAGCAGCGAGCACAGGAGGGGCCAGGTTGGGGACACCCCCTCCCAGGTCTAGGCCCTGGAGCTTCCCCTCCTCCAGCCAGCCCTGCTTCCCAACATCATCCCCACCTGCCACTGCCTCCCTAAGTTTTGGAAGACATTTCAGAACCCAAACACAACACATTTCCTTTTGGGTTTTTGCTTAGCACAGTGCATTTGAGAAGCACACACACTAACGCTGTCCCACAGAAGTCCTGGAAGGTGATAGAGCCCTTTTGCCTTGCATCAGCTTTTGTCCAGTCTTCTAGCAAAGCTTGACTGGGCTGAGATGTAAGGGACTTCGGATTTCCTGACATAGATGCCTTCCTGAAGTCTTGCATTCTTTGCAGCTGAATCATCCAGATGTAGAAGCTATCTCTCCACCACTTGGAATTGGATAGTTTGCATTGGTGAGTACGGTAAGGCTTGGTGAATATTTCCATCAAGTTCCCCGCAGACTCCACACCGTTCACTCTTGTTTCTTGGAAGCCTGAGACCATCCTCTCAGAAGAAGCCAGGATGGAAAATCAAGTGCAGAGAGCAGTCAGCATTCGAGCCATTCTGGCTTGGCTAGTAAGGCTTGAGATGCTGGAGGGAGGCCAGCTGAGAACATCCATCCCAAGACCACAGGAATATGAATGGACGCAGCCAAGAGCAGAACAGTGATACAGCCAGCTCTCAAGGTCTTGAGAAGCCACCATGCCTCGCTGCTGCTTTGAGACACTTGGTTGCGACCAGAGAGGCTTGTCACACAGCTATAGCAAACAGATAGCAGAACACCGGCTGACACATACTTCTGAGGCCCAGGTCCTCTCTTCCTTTGAAGTGGCTCTGCCCTGCCTCAGGCCAGATCTTGTGAAGTCTAGTGAACACTGATAGATCACTGCTTCTGAGTTATTTTTTGCCAGATATAAATGTTTGAAGGAATTCTGGAAAAGTTGAGTCTACTGGGATTTTTTTTTTTTTTTTTTTTTTGTATTTTAGGGTTAGGGTCTATAGGGTGTTCAGGGTCTCACTACTAGATCGGACTCATAGTGATCCGCCTGTTCACTGCCTCCCAAGAGCTGAGATTACAGGCACATGCCACCATGCCCAGTATCAATTGCTGTCTCAGTGTGCACCAGGGGAGGGGCCAGCACAGCAAGCCCAGGGATCAAACCCCCGGCCCCTGCACCTGCTTGCAGGTGCTTTAATCCGCTGAGTGATTTGGCCAGCCCCGTCTGCTGGGATTTTAGTTTTTCAATTTGAAAGAAAGTCTAGAGTTATAAAGAGCAAGCCTTGAGCTTCTTTTCCCCTTTAGAAATTTTGTGATGCCCTAAAGTCACATTTTCAGGTATCTACTGATTTGTTATATCACCTTCCTTCCAGTTTTTACAATACTTGCTGAGAGAGAGACAGAGAAACAGAGAGAAAGACAGAGACAGAGACAGAGACAGAGACAGAGAGAGACAGACAGACAGAGACACACACAGACAGAGATGGAGAAAGAAACAGAGAGAGACAGACAGACAGACAGACAGAGACACACAGACAGAGATGGAGAGAGACAGAGAGAGACAGACACACACACACAGACAGAGATGGAGAAAGAGAAACAGAGAGAGAGACACATACAGACAGAGACACACAGACAGAGACGGAGAGAGACAGAGAGAGACAGACAGACAGACACACACACAGACAGACAGACACACACACAGACAGAGACAGAGAAAGAGAGACAGAGAGACAGAGAGAGACAGACAGACACACAGACAGACAGATACAAGCCAGAGTGACAGAGAGACAGTGGGGAACTTCTGTGTAGGTTATTATTGTGTAATTTCAACCACAAAAGTGATTAAGACACTGATATTACTGAAGGTATTTATCAGACAAATTCCATTAACATCACAAGCCTTGGAGAGGATGCGCTGTCAAATACAATACCATCTGCCTTCCCAGGATTCCTGGCTGAACACCTTCCCTACCATAATTGATGAAAATGCTGATACAAAGAAACAAGACTTATTTGAAATATATAAATATATATAATGATACTTTAATAATTATACTACTGATGTCTGTTGGTCTATTGAAAGAAGCACTTAATGCTTAGTGTTTTTCTCTGCTGTTTTAATTCCTTATAACGTTTTAGATCAACTTTGCATGTTCATATGTGGTAATGTAAAAAACTAATTTGCGGACAACGTTATGCAATATAACAACCATCGCTGCATTGCTATTATTTTGTAGAGTGAAATTCTGTACTGTTCCTTAGGTTTTTAAAATTATTTTTATTCTCTTTAAAAATAAAATAAAGTTCAGAGATGTGTACAAAATGCTAAGTATGAGAGATTCAACGGATTGACTATGAGTTCATGGTTTTACTGGCAACAGCTCTGTAACTTCCTTCCCTTCCCTTGAGCCCTGATGAACGGATATAATTGGTGATCCCCACTTCTAGGGAAGAAGGATTGAGGGTATTTGGCTATTTAGGGTGCGTAGATACACCGTCCTGGGTATTTGTGTGGTGTGCAACAGAGCCAGAAGCTGTTAGCGATGCACCCCTGATTGCAAGGCTCAACACAAATTGCCACAGTGGTTGTTAAACTAATGATGTTACCTCCCCTGTAGCTACGTTATCCGTGGTTCTCAAACCCAAAATTGGCTTTTCAGAATTTGAGTCAGAAATTATTTCAGTATTAGAAAAAAAAAGTGCAACCTATTTTTGCTGTGCATTTTGTAGGTGGCTTTTCTCTAAAGGAATATCACCACGTTTGTGTAGAACACACTCATTGAAGAAACGGGGGGGGGGGGGCAATGGGCGTCCCCTCAGGGCAAGGGCAGTGGAGGTGGAGGAAGCAGGTGGAGGAAGCAGGTGGAGAAAGCAGGTGCAGTGTGAACTCTTTTGCATCATTTCTTTTTGACCCATGTACTTTCCTTTAGTTTCAAAAGGAAAAGACTCTGAGAAACATAATTTTAAATTATGTGAATTCGAGACCCAGTAAACAGGACCAATGGGGGGACTCCTAAACAAAGGCCCTGTATGTGTAAAAGTTCAGACAAGCAGGAGGAGGCCCAATTTTACTGAGAAAGGCAGTCCATTGTTCTAGGGTTCTGCCCCCAAGACATAGATGGGTCTACATAACCGTAGAGATGTGAGGCGATCTTCCTATATCCTGACCTGTGGGTGTTCAAGCGGGTGCAGACAAACCACGCCACTGTTGTCAATGTCGGTGGGCATCGACTTCTTTGTCCCAGCTCTGCCTTTCTCTGTCCTTCCGTATATCCTCCTGCCTGGGATCTCCACCAGCCCTGGATTCCTCCAGATTCTCTTTGTTCCCTAAGGCACACTTGGCTTCTACACCTTGAAGTCTAAACCGTAATTATGATATTACGTTCTCAGCCTGGCATCTGCTAGCTCCCCACCCCCATTCTACCAAGGCAATTGACTCCAAAAGAGAAAAGATCTGCTTTGGCTCACGGTTGGAGAGAGTTCAGTCCTGGAAGGCGAGGCCCTGTGGCTCGGGACCCTTGATGAGGGTGGTACCTGACGATGAGAAAACATGGACTGGGACAACAGGAAGAGCCCAGGGTCCCCCAGTGCCCCACAAGGACCTGCCACTAAAAAGCTAAAGACTTCCCACTCTATGCTACCTCTTAAAGGGCCACAGCACTGCCTGATAGTGTCACCTTGTAATGCACCTTTTAATGGGGGACTCTCGTGACAACCATTCCATCTTTTGATTCACTTTGCGTACTATTATCTCACTGATCTCCTCAGCTTTTGCTCAGATCAAAACAAAGCAGTAGCGTCATTTCCTTATTCTTCTATGTGTGGTATTTATCACATTTCCTTTTCCTTGGCTGCTTAGGTACCTGTTCTTCCTATCGTTAGTACCCAGGCAGCAGGGATGGCATTCTATTATTTTCATCTGCAAGATTTAGCACCATGCCTTTCGATACTCAGTCAGTGTGTTGAATTGAATTGTAGATAATCGCTGCAGGTTAATGGAGAGTTAACCTGATAAAATATTGCTCATCTCAGGATACCGGATTGCCTGGATTTATGATGTGCATTCGGATCTAATGCTTTCGTTCTTTTTTAAAAATCCTGAGTAAACCCTCTTTCTTTGCAAAGATAAAAACAACCTGGTAATATTTTCTCCATGATAATACATTCAGTGCTGTCACTCTCTTCAGGTTTTGATACACTGAATGTCATTAATGTAAAAGTCAAGCAGCTGTACCCCCTGAGAATGCCCACCTGGAGACTTCAGTTGGAAGAAGCCATGAGCTGTGTTCTCCATTCTCCAGTTTCCTTGAAACTCTTTGTTACAAGAGAACAACAAATGTGCAGCAGCGATATTTGACTTACTAGATAGAATACTGTGAACCTTATCGACTTTCGCTGTTCTTTTCTTTTGGAGTCTTCACATCTTTACTGAAAATTGGTGGCTACTGCATTCCTCTTCTCACTCTTCTTGTTGAAGTGAAAGGGGGAGAAATCCTTCCAAAATTGATCCTGTTGAACATATGAATGGATTCTGTTTGTACTCTCCGATACTGGATGCGCTTCATGCAGTAACTTTATAACTTAGGAGATCTGAATAAAGCCTCACTTCCTCCTAATCTTCACTGAGTTCTACTCTTGGATGAGGCAGCACAGGCTTAGAAAATCAATGCACCTTGACAAAGCATGGTTAATTAGTGTTAGGGAGATCAGGAAGTTTTAGAGTGTCTCCTTTTTGTACATATTCAGCTCCCTTTAGATTTGGGAGCTGAGTGTCTCTTTCATTTTTCTCTTATTAATGCGACCATCTCTTAGATATGCAGAGGCTTTTAGTAAGAAAGACAATATGGTTGTTTGGTTTCATTGTGATAACTTTAATGGGTGACTATGTAAAGTTCTACATCATTCAAAATTCTGTATAAACAGCAAAATAACACTGAATATTACAACTCTATTCATGAATTTTGATGACTATCTCAACACTGGTAATAAGCAACATAAATTCTAAATTGTGCTATTTTCTGTACACATGTCATTACTTCTTAATAAGTACAGCAACCCAAATAATCATCTCTACAGTGAAGCATGAAAATTGTAATGATTCTAAATGCCAATGTCACATCTTCTCCTGATTTGGAAATTTTTCCTGGATTTAAATAATATTTCTCAGTCCTTTTATAAATACAACCTCTTTATAAAATAAACCTTATGAAATAAATCACTGTCACATGGAAGGAAAACACTTAAAGAAAGACAGTTGAGTAGAACACTGCATTAATACCCGGCAGACGGGGCCACTAAGCACCGTAGAGCACTACCTCAGTTCACGAGCGTGTCTGTTCTCAAACAATTTGGTTTGCAAACAGAAATGTTGGACAAAATTTACCTTTTGTTCATGAACTCCACATCATGAACATGCCTGCAGCCATCCTAAACACATTAGCGTTGCCATGTTCCCCAGAATTATGGGACAAATTAAGTTTGAGAACCAAGGTACATCTACACTGAGCCTGCTGAATCATGGGAAAGAAGGCGGTGACTTCGGGGCTGATGGATTTTGAACAGGGGAAGGGGCTGCCTTCAACCAAATCAAAGTAAATGTCCTAGGGCTCAGTGGAATAAGTGCCTGGCAGCAAGCGTAGAGTCCTGAGTTCAAGCCCCAGTACTGCCAAAAAAAAAAAAAAAGAAAAAGAAAAAAGAAAGAAAGAAAGAAAAAAGGAGGAAGTTTAGAACCAAGCATTGTAGTCCCAGCACTTGGGAGGCTGCGGCAGGAGGATCCCTGTGAGTTTGAGACCAGCCTGGGTGACAGGGTGAGCTCATGGCCAGCTGAACTGCATAGTGAGACCCTGTCTCAAAAAAGGCCAAAATAAATAAATACAAAAATAAAAATTTTTAAGTAAGTTTAAAAAATAAGCAATGATAAAGTCATGTGAAAATCTCAAAAATGGTCAGCAAATTTCACCTCAGAATTACTTCACAATTCTATTGTTCCCAATGGAGTTTTCCCCAGATTTCAAGATATGAAGGAAGCACTGAACTCCTAGTTTATCTTGAGAGTTTATTTTTAAGATCAGTTTAAGAGGGTATATCTAAGTTTTTGAGCATATAATTTATATGATTTGTAATATAGAATTCATAAGCATGTAACTTCTAAGTGTATAATTCATTTGAACATAATAGACACTAATGTATTTTATATTAGGACAATAGTTAAGAAATTTTGTGTTATTTGCATCATTTTAAAAGTAGTTAATACACGGCCAGCCAGAAAGCTCAGTGGACTAAAGTGCCTGCTTAGGCAGAGCACGGGGGCCAGGGTTCGATCCCTGGCATGCTGTGCCAGCCCCACCCCCAGGGCTCACTGAGCTGTAGATGGAGACTGGGCGTGGTGGCACGCGCCTGTAATCCCAGCGCTAGGGAGGCTGAAAACAGGAGCATCACTGCGAGTGTGATCTACAAAGTGAGACTGTGTCGACCCTGTACACCCTGTGCTAAATATAAATAAAATAAAATAAAGTACTTAATGCAACAGAAAAGCTATCTTATAATGCAGGAGATGAATTTTATCATCAGAAGCCTATGAGGGTTGCCAGGTGTGGAGGTGCACACCTGTAATCCCAGTATTTGGAGGGCTGAAGCAGGAGAATTGCTGCAAGTTTGAGGTCGGCCTGGGCCACAGAGTGAGTTTGAGGCCAGCCTGAACTGCATAGTGAAACCCTGCCTCAAAAAGAGCAAGACAAAACAAAAAGAAGTCTAAGTGGGGTGTTTACCTGCCAAATATTTTGGAAACGTAATTTCCGTTCACAGTCTCCAAGACGTTCGCCTCACTCGGATAACTGAAAAATGATTTCTTAGTTCAGGGGTCAGATATATAAATGGATGCATGGAAATGAGATGAGTTTTGAAGGAGAGTAAAGAGCTAGTAAAAGTATTTCAGGGCTGAGGGTGTCACTCGGTGGTAGAATGTTGGGCTAGTATGTGTGATGCCCTGGGTTTGACCTCCAGCACAAAGGAGGAGGAGGAGGGAAGGAAG
>NW_004524905.1:1164240-1169768 GCF_000260255.1 Octodon degus
AAGGAAGGAAGGAAGGAAGGAAGAGAGGCTGAGGAGATAGCTCAGTAGAATAAGCACTTCCCTGGCAAGCACAAGGGCCTGAGTTCAATCCCTGGTTCCCCCCCCCCACCAAAAAAAAAGAAAGAAAAGAAAAAAGAAAGAAAGAAAGAATCTAGCTTCTAACTTAGAGGAAAAGCTTTCACCTTGAAAAATGTAGTTGCGTGTGTATGGCCTCCTCATGATTAGAAATCATGCAGCATTTGTGACTCAGTCTTTTTCACGTGTAGGAAAGTTAAATAAAGTTATTCTGTTATCAGTGTCGCAGTTTGTTTTGTGAGCAAGAATTAGGCAGAGTCAGTGTATGTTTAAAATTTCTTAAGAATTGGGCCGGAGAGATAGCTCAGTGGCGTAAGCGCCTGCCTGGTAAGCGCAAGGTCCTGAGTTCAGTCCCCGGTACTGCACAAGAAATAAATAACTACATAAATAAATAAATTTATTTTTTAAGAATCAAATTCGAAGACCTTTTTATAAGACCTTCACATTTTTTTTTCAAAATCTGTTCAGTAGGATGGTTTAGTGAATAAAATAATTGATTATTTGTCTACTCTACTATTAGTGAAATTGGGCAGTTGGGGCTTCATACAAATGAAGGATGCTTTAGGAAATTTAATTATTACTGATTTGTACTGGTGCTATTTGGGTAAGAAGCTGTTTAATGAATGAAAGAAATTGTGGATACTGAAAGTTAAGGTTCATTGCTTCTTGGCCTTTTGGCTAAGATCAAGTGTAATATCTATTTTTATTAGTGTAAAAGTTAAGGTTCAAAAAAGAAGATATTGTCATATTATAGTATCACACTAATAATTGTAATTTTGATTTTTAATGACTTGAAGGAAAATGTGTTCTTTTTTGCATGAAAACTTATACCTAAAGAAAATTTACTTTGGTAGTTTGGATTATACTTAAATAGGGCTTTGTGTCAACAATGTCAAATACACTTGACAAAATTAAATGTGGATAGCGTCTTTTAAAATTTATTTTAGTGAGAAAAAATATAAAATAGCAATGGAACAGTTTTGAAACAGGTTAGTAGGGCGGTTCAAAAATTAATACATTGCATATTGTTGTCTTCGTAGTGGTTATTCATAGTACAAGATGCAGACATGATATCTTGCCTAAACAATAGTAGTACTAACTTTCTTCTCATTGAACGAAGAGAAAGTAGCTGTATATCTGTCTTAACTATCTTGTATACACACACACACACACACACACACACACACACACACACACACATATATATATATATATATATATATAAACAAAACAGTCCTTTATTTATATCTCCCTTTTTTCTTTTGTTGTGTTGGAGATGGGTGTTCCGTTGTTATTAGAGAAGCCATATTTGGAGAAGTCTTTAAAGGTGGATGGTATCTTTAATGGTGACAGAGTGCCCAGAACTGCATGCTCTAAGCCATATGTCATTGACTATTTGCTGACACTTTGTCTGCCAAAGACCATCAAGCTTCGGCGTTCATTTGTAGCTACGAAAGTATTTTTTGGTTCACGGGCAATTTACTTTTGGTTCGGTGGGATGTTCTGTGAATTTCTACACGGTGTTTGCCAAAATAAATTATGCCTAGAACATGCTTTAACAGCAATAAATAAATAAGTAAACAAAAAATAAATGCCCCTTTGCCTACTCCCTCCTTGGCATGCACAAGATCCACAGATGGCATTCGCCTCTCTCTCAGGGCCTCTTCTCAGGAAAAATTCCAAAGGGGAAAATCTCTCTTGTTGCTTTTCCATTGTTTCTCCCCACAACTCCATTCCTATATATTTGACTCCTGCGAAGTTCTGCCAGGAGCATTAACTTTGGTGTTTCTTTGTTTGTTTTTTGGGGAAGGGTCTACAGGGTGTTCAGGGTCTCACTGCTAGATCAGACTCGTAGTGATTCACCTGTTTACAGCCTCCCAAGAGCTGGGATTACAGGTGCGCACCACCATGCAGCCTCAATTGCCATCTCTGCGGGTCCCGGGGGCAGGGCCGGCACGGCTGGCCCTGGGGATTGAACCCCAGGCCCCTGCAGATGGGGAATTTTTTCAAATGATTTTGAGTTACTGCTGGTTAAATGGGTGGGTGCAGAACCTGTAGATGCAGAGGGTCAGTTGCATTTTTAAAGTTCACAAGCACCTCGAACTACAGGCACCAAGAATGCAAGTTCAAGACCAACCTGGGCAACCTGGGGAGAGCTCTGTCCCCCAAATAAACAAGCAACAATAAGAAAAAGAAGAGTAAAAGAAAGTGAGCCCACTTCTGCAGGAGGCCAAATGGCTCCTTACACTTTTAATGTCTGGGTAGCTCTAAATGACATGATTACATTTGCACTTTGATGTACCTCACACAATTAGTGACATCTCTAGATGATCTAATCCTTGAAAATAGTAATTATTTGAGTTTAAGAAATTGCAGAATGTCTTTAGAGTCATTGGGGTGTTTTTCTGGTGTCACTTTTCTTTTTCTTTTTGTAGTGGAGATTGAACCCAGGACCTTCATACTGAGCTACATCTGCAGCCTTTTTAAAAATTTTGATAGGGACCACCCACTCAGAGGTCCCCCTCCTGTCCCTCTCTCGGATGGGAGCTTTCTTTCTCCCAATAAATATATTCTGCTCATAAAAAAAATTTGAGACAGGGTCTTGCTAAGTTGCTAACTTGCCCAGGTTGGGCTCAAATTTGTGGTTTTCCTGAGTGCTGGCTTTGGGATTGATTTGGAAAACTGCTCCTTGTTGCTCAGATCACTGATGTGCTACCTCTAGGAGGCCTGAATTACCGTTGACCACATGTTTGCTTTGTCTTTCATGGAAACTGCCTCTGTCACATGTTACCCAAGCCCTTTGTCCTTGGAAAATGGTGCACCTTAAGAGATTGCCCCACCACCATCACCACCGCCACCACCACCACTTTGTTTCCTAGAAAACAGTTGCAAGCAAAGAACTCTCCTGCCTCTTGTGACCTGGATAAGACTTATTGATGTCATTTTTCTCTCTACCTACCCAAGGTCACACCCACACTGCCCACATCTCCAGTATTTGCTTACAACTGACCAAATTGCTTGTCCCCACTGATCAATGGAACAGGAAGCTTGGGAAGCAAACTTTGATTCCACATCTTCTCTTCTGAACTTCGGCCCACCCTCAGCTAAGATCTACAGATGTGCCGCAGGGTAAAACATTTGCAATCTCTAACATCACTCTTCATCCACCTCCCCAGTGCTGGGTGCCTTCTAGGGATGTTGACTTCACCATAGAAAAGACAACTCCTTTATGTTAAGCTCTTGCAATGTCATGACCGGAAATGTGAGCTCTAGTGCAGCCCTTTCTCTTCCCCTATTGCGACTTCCTTTCTCTTCTACCATGTTCCTTGCTGATCCTTTGGAATAAATTCCGCCTTCCTCAATCCAGATTTTGCTTTTTTTTAAAATTTTTTTTACAATTTCCTATAAAAACAGTAAGACTTAAATTCCTTTCTGCAGCTTCCCCTTGAATTCATGCCTCACCATCGAGAATGAAATGGTATCAGACAGAAAGGAGACTTGATGGATTTTTGAGAACTTTATGTAGCGTGCACTCTACTGCAGTAAGTTTCCGTTCAGTCCTAACAGCCGAGGGAAATAGATTTGAGAAGGACCATATAAAATTGTAATTAAACTTATGAGCAAGAGAAAAGTCTAAGTGACACAATCACCTTGTTTGTTTCTGTAATACTTAACAGTTTGAAAAAGACTCACTTAAAACACTCCTCAATTTAACTGGAGTTACAGTTTCCCAGAAAGAGAATCACATGGGGACTATGACTTTTGGCTCTTCTATGTCGTAAACTATTTATATGGATCTCACTCAATAGGATTCAAGAATGTTTTGCTAAGGGTAGAATAGAAAGGCGGTAGAATAGAAAGGCAAAAAAAAAAAAAAAAAAAAAAGAAAAAGAAAAAAATCTCATTGACTATACTAAATCCTCATGAAAGTTGCCTTTGAGGGTAGGTTTGATTTATTGTGTTTATTATTTTCTTGAGCCAAAAGAATCTTTTCTAAGTATTCATCCCCATTTTTATTTCAGTGGTAATACTTTTCAGAGGAAGCCCTTGGCCTTGGAAAAATATCCCCTTTGCTGCTTGTGGTTTGCCGTGCAAACAGGTCATAAATAAACAGATGTAGCTGGTGCTGTAAAATCTCAGAATTGCGAAGGTTCATAGAAAGAGACTTCATTTCAAGAAAAGACAGTATACAATGTAAGATGCATAATGGAGGCATTTGTGGAAAGCACGCTCCGAGACCTCCCAGGATGCCGGAAACCACAGATGACACCAGATCCTATGGACATTCGGATATTCTAGTCATTTCGTGCATCCTGCAGCACCACCCCGTAGGGTCAGAGTTAATCTGTCCTTCCGTTTTGTCTCCCCGATGCCTCCCCTGTGTCACTGCTCTTGCCTCTTGGGCCATTATTAAGGGTCGCACATGTTACCTGAAAACAAACCCTGCCGTGCTGCAACAGTCAATCTAATCAGTTAAGTGGCTACAAAATGATCAATGGGCAGGCCGCATAGACAGTGCAGCTATGTAGGACGAAAGGATGATCCACATGCTGGGTGGAATGGTGCGAGACTTCATCGTGCTACTCAGAGTGGCATATATTGTAAAACTTATAACTTTATTTCTGGAATCTCTAGCATCATCTTTTTTTTTACTATGATTGAGCACTGGTGATGGAATTCATAGAAAGCATAGCCATGTGTGAACGATTTGCACCCAGCAACACGCTTCACGAGCACTCCCTCCACAAGAGCTCCGGCTAGTCAGTGTGCTGGTTGGTAAGCTTCTGTCTTCATGTCTGAAAGTCTTAACCGTATCATGGGAGTTTTGCCTGGCAATGAATAAATGCTGGCTCACTTCCCTTCTTTGCATGCCTTTGCTTTCTCCCTTCTTCTTTTGTACTTCCACAAACTTCCTTCTCCAATACATCCACCCACTTCCTCCTTCCCTATGCATCCACTCACTTCCTTCTTCACCTATACATCCACCTACTTCCTTCTTCCCTTATACATCCACCTAATTCCTCCTTCTTCATACACCCACCCACTTCCTCCTTCCCCATACACCTACCTACTGCTTCCTTCCCCATACACTCACCCACTTCCTCCTTCCTCTATACACCCACTCACTTCCTCCTCCCCCATGAATCCATCCAGTTTCTCCTTCCCCATATACCCACCCACTTCCTCCTTCCCCATGCATGTACCTACTTCCTCCTTTCCCTATATATCTACCCTCCTCCTTCTTTCCCATACACCCACCTACTTCCTCTTTCCCCATACACCCACCCTCCTTCTTCCCGATACACCCACCCACTTCTTCCTTCCTCATACACCCACCCACTTCCTCCTTCCCCATATACTCACTCACTTCCTCCTTCCTCTATACACCCACCCACTTCCTCCTTCTCCATACACCCACCCACTTCTTCCTTCCTCATACACTCACCCACTTC
>NW_004524905.1:1170523-1174158 GCF_000260255.1 Octodon degus
GCATGCACCTACTTCCTCCTTTCCCTATACATCTACCCTCCTCCTTCTTTCCCATATATCCACCCACTTCCACCTACTTCCTCCTTCCCCATACACCCACCACTTCCATGTTCCCCATGCATTTGTCCACTTAGGCTGTTTCCTTCACTTTCATGAAGAATTAAAACCTTCTCATCAAGCCTGATTTCTCTTCTGAGCTCTAGACAATCTGTTCTAATGTATCCCCTTTACCTCTCCACTTATACATCCCATAGGTACCTCAGAGTGCACAGAGCCAAAGTAAAACTTTGGCATTTCCTTCACTCTGGCTCTTTGGCCATTGGGACCCACTCAGCTCCTCAGTAGCTCCCTAGCCCCGTGTCCCAGGCCCTGGCATTTTGAACCATGTCTTTTTTGGCTCTCAATAGTCATATCCAGCCCACCAGCACATTCCAGGGCTTCTTCCTTAAGGATCTGTCCAAAACTAGCCTGTTTCTCATTATCTCTACTTCCTTGCTGCTAACTTGTCTCTATCATTTTTCACATCTAGCTAATCCTCTGACTGACATCTATTTCTCTGTAAAAATACCCAGAATGTTTTAACAAAAACTCTTTGCATTTAGAAAAATTGCAAAGACATTACAGAGAATTCCCATATATCTTTCCCCAGATTTTCCTAATGTCAGTATCTTTCACAGTACAGAGTGCAGTGGTTTCAATGTTTCTGTTTCTTTCAAACTCACATAGAAATGTATTTCCCCAGACAACAGCATTGCAAGGCACAGCCTTCAGCAGATTCACAAACCTCCACCCTCATAATTTGGATTAGAAGCCCTTAGAAAAGCACTGGATAGAGAGAACTGGCCCCTTTCTCACTTTTGCCTTATGCCATGCAATGACATGGCTTCTCTTTTCTCTGGACCATATAATGCCCAAGATGCCATCTAGGAAGCAAAAACCAGACCCTCCCAGACTCTGAACTTGTAAGAGCCTTGGTCATTGGACTTCATGGTCTCCAGAACTGTGAAATACTATTTCTGTTCTCCATAAACTGTGCAGCCCGTGGCATTTTGTTACAGAAGCGCAAATGGACCTAGATACAAACCTGTCAAAACTAAGAAATTAACCTTGGCAAAATACCGTGAGCTGCATTAGAGACTGAATTTGGATTTCCCAAATGTTTCCACTCATCCCCTTGCTTTGTCCTGGGATCTGGTTCAAGATCCCACATTACACTGACTCATCACTGTACCTCTTTTTCTTCTCTGATCGGTGATGATTTCTTGTTCTTCCTTTCCTCCTGTGACCTCTGGAGTTTTGAGAACCTCTTATCAGATATATTGTAAAAAATGCCTCAGTTGAGGTTCATCTTATGTTTCCTCATAATTAGACTGGGGATTTGGGATTTGAGAAAGAACATGAGTGAGATGACAGTGCTCTTAATGAAGGATACATGGTTGGCTACTTGTGATAATTGTTAGGTACGAATCCACACAATCGACCAGGCCAGGCATTCTGACGTGAGTAGATTTACTGGGGGCATCAAGCAGGCTGGTTGTCTAGCAGACCAAGATATCAGTGAATGAAGGGGGGACAGGAGACTTTATAGGATCTTTTAGAGAGCGTGACCAGGCTGGAACAGCTGAAGGAGAGCTAATCTTGGCAGGCTACCTGGTCTATGGTGGGCTTTAATATTAACAAAGGAGAATTTCATGGTCACTTGCCCAGGTCAAAGTCAGGTGGGCCTGTTCCGTGGTTTTGGGTTTGGCTCTACATGGGACCAAGGGGGAGAGAGTTTGGGGGCAGAGTGCCTGGGAAACTTTGAATCCTGACCTGTCACTAATGATGTTGATTGCTTGGCCAAAGTGCTGTCTTCCAGGTTGCTTCCTTGTAAACTTCATCCTTCTCCTTTTCCACGCAGAGTGGTTCGTTCAGGGCGTAAGTTAGTGCAGGGCTGCCCTTTCCTCTAAATGTTCCCACAGCTCTCACTTTTGGCAAATGTATTTACAAGGATCTGGAAGCCTGTCCGTGGCTGAGCCTGCTTCTGCTCTGGTGTTGCCAGGAGTCCCCGACACTCGCCATCCCAGCCACATGGGCAGCTTGCTGCTCCTTAGAAGCCTCAAGCAATCAGTCCTTGTAGAGCCTTTGCTTTTGCTGGTGGCTTAGCTAGAAGCAGTTGCCCACTTCCTTCATCATCTCTAGGACATTCTCCCACTGCCTCCACAGCTACCAACACATTGTCTGCACGACTATGGGCTCACTGTCCCTAGTATCTCCCCATCAGTGGACCCACTGCTTTGATTTACCTTCCATCTCTACATTTCCTACTCAACCCATATAAAGCATCTCTGCTGCTCAGTACTCTCTGAGGTCCTTTCCTCATACTATCAGCTTCTTCTCTTCTATCAGTATCTTTGCATTTGCGACTAGGAGCTCAGACTTTTCTTACCTTACAAACCAAGAAGCAGCTCTGTAGTGGAGTGCCAAGGCCTACATGCCAAAGGCACGAGTAGGTGAGGGAAAGATGATCCTATCCATGGCTGGATGTGGTTTTACATGCATGTTGGGAAATGCATTGTCTCCTCCTATGGTGTGTGGAGAAGAAATACTCTGGTTGTAAACTAGGAAGTCAAAGTAGAACTCTGATGGAACACTTTTTTCTTTCCTTCGTGTCAAAGCTTGGAATTATGATAAGCTCCATATGACACTTACTGATTCTAAACATATCGAAACAATGAGTTAACAATCTTAGGGTTTCCATTGTGGTCAGAGTTTATAAGGAAAACAGTACAACATAAGACACATAATTGATAAGATTATTTTATAATAGTCACCCAAAGAATGATATACAAGCAGAACACACAAAATCTGTCCATACGCTAAAGACTCAAAGGATCCAGATGAGGGCCTGCATGCTAACATCCTGCATGAGTCCAGCTAAAGACCTAGAATCCATAACAGTGCCCACACACAGGCCCAACTGGAGGCCTAGAGCCCTTGACAATGTCTCAAGCAGGTCCATTGCTTGGATCTGCACTAAGAAGGGCCCAAGACCAGTGGTGGAAGTTAGAAAGTCTGGGCCAGCAGGATGAAGGACTCCTGCTGGAACCCTGAAGGAACCCACAGCCATCCTCAGTGAAAGAGGCCTCAAGCTCCTTCAACAATGAAACCAGCTGAGTCCGTACCAGGAAAGCTAGTGTGACAAGCTCTGTGAGGAGACTCAGCTGTGCACCATCTTCCCCTCTGGAGCCCGGAAGTGATGCTCAAAGTAACGACCAGAGCTCCCCCCAAGTGAACCACAGCCATTCTCAGTGACAACATGGTTCCAAGCTTTCCTGACAATGAGAACAGCCAACTCCATATCAGGAAAGCCAGAATGACAAGCTCCTCTGGAGCACCAACAGCTCCAGGAGAACCATCAACCCCTAACAGCACCTCTCCAATTCTTGGTTCTTTTTTTTGTATTTTAGGGAAGGGTCTACAGGGTTTTCAGGGTCTCACTACTAGATCAGACTTGTAGTGATCCGCCTGTTTACAGCCTCCCAAGAGCTAAGATTACAGGTGAGCGGCACCATGCCCAGTCTCTCTCTGTCTCTCTCTGTCCTCTCTCTCTCTCTCTCTCTCTCTCTCTCTCTCTCTCTCTCTCTCTCTCTCTC
>NW_004524905.1:1175651-1176875 GCF_000260255.1 Octodon degus
TGACATTGAAAGGCTAGGGCCAAAATGTTGGCTTTCTTTGCAGCCCTACTTTTTCTCTAATTTTTGGTCTGCAAACTTAGGTTAAGCAGAAAATTTAAAGCAATATATTTTATTTTCATTTACAACTGCCACTCCCCACCCCATTCTTTGGATCTTTACACCATGAGGCTAATGACTACCTTTCCTCTGAATAAATTTGTCTTTGTAAGTGTTTGCTTTTATGTTTTTTCTCTCCTCAATTGTGACAAATATATGAAGTAGAAAGTTGTGTGTCAAGTAAGTACTATGTCATGTGGTATAGATGGTCCTGCAGAAGATTTCAAAGACAGAGAGCAAGAAAGGGGCAGAAATTCCAACTACAAAAAGCTTCCTGCCTGGCCATCCTCTATGTTGACTTGGCAGACACAGTGACTGCTGACCATCCCCCAGTCTGTAAAATTTAAAATGTAGAGTCGGTAGTGTATATTTCTGTATTTTATATCAGTGAATGTAAATACAAATCTCTCGCTATTAGGAATGTTGTTTCTCCTAATGATATGTTTAGGAAAAAATAATTAGCAACTGTTGATGTTCTTTATCTCCCATTGTTGGTATCCACCCTTATTTTTGTTTCATCAACTTTGAAAATTAGCATTACTGTCTTTATAGTTTTGGGATCATTTGATGAAGGGAAAGAAAAAGATTTTCTTTGCCTCCGTAATAATAATAGCTTGCTTGTGCTCACCAGTACACTTGCATAATATTTAAACTAATTCTTAGCAAATGAATCCAGGTCCGAATTTTCAATTTTACTTGTTATGTTTTTCTTTTTTCCAGACTACAATATACATAGCATCAAGAAATTTCTGTAGCCCTTCAAGTAATGAATAACAACTGCAGTTAATAATATGGTCTAAGATAAAATGGTACAAAATGCATCCTCCAATTAAATAGACTACTCATGATAGTTTTTTTTTGGGGGGGGGTAAGAGAATGCCAGAAATTGAGCTCTTGTGCTTGCCAAGCAGGCACTGTACCACTGAGCTATATTCCTGGCCCCATACTATGTTTTGAAGATGAACATAAGATTATTTTGCTAGAGTTGGGTGTGGCTGTAATTCCCCAGGAAGAACCAGACATTCTTAGCAATACATGACCATTATTAATTTCGAAAAATTGTATCACTCCTTTGGCAACCCAAGTGATATCATGATTTTTAATAACCAAAGCTTCTAAATAATAAGA
>NW_004524905.1:1177590-1178888 GCF_000260255.1 Octodon degus
CCAGCCAGCCCCGCCCCCTGGTGGGCTGAGCTGGCCACACACACACACACACACACACACACACACAAATAAATAAAATTTTTTAAAAAAGAAATAAATTCTACAGTGACTGTTCCTTCTCTGTTCTGAGAGCTTATTAATTCCATTAAATGAATTTCCTTAGACTTGTGCTGTCTAAGGATGTTTGCAAATTTTATTTACTTACTTATTTTTATTTTAGGGAAGGATCTACAGGGTGTTCAGGGTCTCACTACTAGATCTGACTCATAGTAATCCACCTGTTTACAGCCTCCCAAGATCTGGGATTACAGACGTGCACCAGCACGCCCAGTCTCAATTACCATCCCAATGCGCCCCAGGGCTGGGTCCAGCACAGTAGGCCTGGGGATCAAACCCACTGGCCCTGCGCCTGCTTGCAGGTACTTTAATCCCCTGAGCTACTTGGCCTGCCCTGGTAAATTTTGAAGTCTTGTAAGTGATTTATTTTAACAAACACTTCACAGCTTGTTTTTCATTTCCATTTGTTATGGCTTGTGCCTAGACGCCCCCACAAAGCCTTATTCGCTCACAGGCTGTGCTTTTTGGAGGTGATTCTGGGACCTAGAACACATGATTCTGGGATTAAGAGTGTGTGATAGCTAGATGGGTTTAGCATAGTTCTTTCCAGGTGTGGATAATGGACGGCCCACCATGACACCAAGCAACAGGCTTATAGTCTGGATGGATTATAAGAGGAGAGAAAATGCAGGTTTACAGCTGCCATCTCCTGCCTGCTTTACCATGGACTGTGTCTGCTCTATAACACCCCTCTACCACGCCCCCCGATAGCCAACTATGGACTGAAATCTCTGCCAACTGTAAACCGAAACACATCTTCCCTTCTTCAACTTTTGTGTGTCAGGTAGTTTGTATCAGCAACAAGAAAAGTAACTAAGACACCATTTAACGTAACGTGTTCAGGTTTACTCATGTTTACGCAAGAAGATCTAGTTTGTTTTAATCGTTATGTGCTACTCTGTTTTGTATCTATGCCTTGTGCTGGATCTTAGGTTTTTGTTTGTATAGCTGGTTGTTTGCAATCATGAGTAGTGCCCTGGGAATTGTCTCTATATTTCCTCGAAGTAGAACTGCTCAACTGCAGATTACACTCACGGGCAATCTAACAGGTTTTGCAAAATTGCCTGCTAAGAGGTCATATCGAGGGGCTGGAGAGATGGCTCAGTGGTCTAAGGCACCTACTTAGAAAAAGCTTGGCAAAGCATCAGGGACCGCGGTTCAATCCCCCAGCACCACATGCC
>NW_004524905.1:1179828-1190137 GCF_000260255.1 Octodon degus
GGAGATGAACAATGGTTAACATATTGTGTATTGTTACCTTCAAAGTAGTTGCTCAGATTGCAAGATATAGGCAAGCATAGCTGATCAAATAATATAAGCCCCTCCCAAATTTTAATGCTCTAAGAAAGTCAGTAGTATAAATACAGATCATATATATGGCCCCTTCCTTCTTTTCTTCTTTCACCCACTCCAGTCATTCTTTCTTTTTCCTCATCAATGTCCTCATAGCTGAATACACTACTGAGTGGAGGGGCTCAGCTGGAAGTGGCTCAGGTCACTCTGGAGTGGGAACTGTCCATGGTCCATGGCCCCTCTTTCTCTGGCTCTTTTCAGCTTACTCTGCTTCTCAGCCACCATAATTGGGAAGTCTTCTACCACCACATCTTCCGATCATGATGCCTTTGCCTTGGAGCCAACCAGCCACGAACCAAACCCCTGAAATCATGCACCAAAATACTCTGTCTTTACATTGTGAGTCAAATATTGTCTCAGCAATACACAGGTAACCAGTACGTCTCTCTCCTCTGTCACTACCTTGTTATATGTTTCCGTAGCATGTGCCACCACATGAAATCATCTTTCTCTCCCTTGCTTGTTTGCTTGCTTGCTTTCTCCTTCTTGCATTCCATTTTATTTTCTTTTGTCTGTTTGTCCTTTGAGAATAGAAACTCTAGGCAAGCATGGAGCTAGGCTGTATGTCTTGTGTTGCTATCCTGGTGCCTGGAGCATAATTGATTCTCACCCAATGTATCCTGAAGAAGTAGATGTACTCAGCTTTGGAAAGGAACAGCAATATTTCTCATTTGATCCAACAAGCATTTGAGAACTTGCCCTGTGTCAGCTCTGAGAAAGGTCTTGACAATAGATGCATAAGACATCTTTCTTGCTCTTGAGCTACTCACAGCCTGGAATGCACTTTTGAATGTAAATAAAACAGTGCTTTCCTCAACTTGAGGGCAAAGCTGCTAGATGCTCAGACCTCCAGAGAAGAGTGTCAAAAACTGTGTCTCCTGCTACATTGTACCCCCAAACAGTCCAAGACTGTTGAAGGAGACACCAAACTGAAAAATGGGGAAATCCAAGTTCCCTCCTTGTCTGTTACTTTTCTCTTGTTCCTGGGATGAAATACCCAACACCCCAAATGAAGGGAGGAAAGGTTTATTTAGCTCACAGTTAGTGGAGGTTTCAGTCCACACGTAGCTGGCTCCAAACCAGAGTAGCACATGGCAAAGGGCAGTAGTTCATGGCAGCAAAGAAAGGAAGGAGCAACACCGGTTGCTTTTTCCTTGTGGTATAAGAGGCCTACTCTGGGGCTGGGAGTGTAGAACTCACACAATGGTCATGCCCTCCTCTTGCACAGGACAGGAGGATGTTTACAAAGTAAAAACCCTGGCTCCCTGTTGAATCACTTAATCAAACTTCTTAAGTTGACACAATGTATCAACCACAACTCTCCTACTTAAAATCTTTCCAATTCGAAGCTAGAAACACGAACTATTTTAAATAGCAGTAAACAATTTTATCTTTTATTGTAAGATTATTTTGGAATGCAGAAAGGAACACTTGGTGAACCTGAGAGATGGTATAATTAAGGCAATCAGTAGTAATCAAGCTTATTGGACCACAAAAAATAAGACAACATCTGAAAAATTAATTGTTATTAAATGTCATTACTTGCAGTGTTTATACAAAAGAGACTAACTGCTTTCTAGATTGATAGAAGAGGGCTTATTTCTCTAAAAATTAAACGTTGAACTAAAAGAAATGCCGTTTGAGGGCATAAAATCCAATAACTGAGTGGGGAAGAAATTTACAGAGCTAATATGAAGCAAAGTATAATTCAAGAGCTGGGGAGATAGTGCAGTAGAATAAGCACTTGCCTGGCAAAGGCAGGCTCCTGAGTTCAATCCCCAATACCACAAACAAACAAACAAACAAACAAACAAGCATAATTCCACAGGGCAGGTGAGATAGCTCAGTGAAGTAAAGCACCTGCCTAGGCAAGCTTAGGCAAGCACAGGGACGGCAGTTCAATTCCTGATACCATGTGCCATGCCAGCGCCCCCCCTAGGGTGGGCTGAGCCAGCCAGAGTCTGGGAGTAGTGGTGAACACCTGTAATCGCAGCTCTGGGGAGGCTAAAAGCAGGAGGCTCACCATGAATCCAAGCTACTGTTATGGTTTGTGTCTAGGTGTCCCCCCAAAGCCTCACGCAGTCTTGGGGTGGCTTCTGGAGTTTGTGATTGATTATTGCGGGTGTGGATGCTGCACCTGCCCTGGGGCAGGTAATTTGCATTACAATGCAAGGTGGGAAGAGAAGCTAGCTGCTTGAGCTGCTGCTACCCCTCCCTTGCGCTCTTGCTCTTTGCCGCCACCATGAAAGGTTGCTTTCTGCTATGTGCTGCTCTGCATTGGACCCAGCTGAGTATGGACTGAAACCTCCAGTAACTGTGAGCTAAATAAACCTTTCCTTCCTTCGTTTTGAGTGTCGGGTATTTGTCCCAGCAACGACAGCTACATAGTGAGACCCTGCAACAACCAAATACAATTTTAACAGAACTAGGTCTGCAAGCTGGGCTATTTACAAGCCTGCTCTTTTTCTGACAATACCCCCTTGCAAAGGACATCGTGCAGGAGGAGCCCTTCCACGTCTCTCTGCAGCCCCCAAAGAGTGCTAATTATGCAGAAAAATCATGCGCTGTAGGAGAAGACGAGTTGGTGGAACTGTTGAGAATAGGTTCTCAGCTGAAATACACAGAACACACAGAGCCTGAGAGTAAGGGAATGGGATAAGCCAAGACACGTGCACCAGGGAAGAACTCTGCATACCTTCCTTCTGCAGCTCTGGCCCTCAGTGGGAGTTCTGCAGCGGGCCAAGGGGCCACAACCTCAGAACTCTGTTTACTCAGTGGAAGGGAGAGAGGTGAGCCCGACCAGGACACAGGCCAGAGAGGGGCCCGTGGAGCTAACTACCCAAAGAGCTGCTGAGCTACATCTGGTTTCTCTCCTCCCAGGCACAGTCTTTCTAGCACAAATGTGCACAGAGTGGTTGGATAAACTGGGAGCTGCGTGCTTAACTGGCACACAGCAGGTGCATCTGAGAGCTCTGAAATTGAGAATTATTGCATTGTATTTCTAAGGAGGCTCTTCCCATTTGTTGTCACAGAACGATCCTCTATGTGTTCGGGATTGCTTTGAAAAGTTCACTTGAAAAAAAAAATACTTTCTAGGGTTGGGGAAGTAGCTGTGTGCCTGCCTGGCAAGCACAAGGCCCTGAGTTCGATCCACAGTACCGTATGCTATGCCATCCCCAGAACCCTGGGCATGCTGTGCCGGCCCTGAAACCGGGCATGGGGGTGCGTGCCTATAATCCCAGCACTGGGGAGGCTAAGACAGGAGGGTCACTATGCGTGTGAACTGCACAGAGAGACCCTTTATCAAACAAACAAATAAATATTTTCAACAAGTCTTTAAATCTTTTTAGGCCATTTCCAACATTTAGCCATTATGCATTGTGCTGCTGGAAACATAGATGGGCATGAATCACCATAATATGATGGCTTTATCCCAGTACGTCTGTCAATAACCGAGTGGGCAAAGGAAGGGTGGTCTTTACACACATGAGTACGGCCCTGTTAGAAAGGTAAACTGCAGTCATTTCTAGGAAAACGGGTGTGTTTGGAGGCCATCATGTTAAGGCAAAGAAACATCAGACACACAAGATTGACCATCACGTGGCTTCTAGTGCAGGAGAAATTCATAGCATAAGTAGAGATAAAAATAAAAGACAACAGCTAATAAGAAAAAGGGAGGGTGTTCGTTGCAAAAAGGAAACAGATGAGGAGAGAAGGGGAGAGGAAGAAAAAAGAATGACATTCAGTATGCTCACGGCACGGCACAGTGTTTGCTACCTTAGTTTCAAGAACAATCCTTAAAATAAGGGATGTGCTTCAAGGTGTTTTTAAGTAGCAGTGACTTTGAATTCTTTTCAGAAGTGTCATTGCACTAAGCTCCTTGCTGCTCTGAATCTCCATTTGTGATACTTCTGGCTACATTTTTTCAAATATAGATAGATTTAAGCTGCTGTTTTCCGGTAATCAATGCTATATCCTGTCTTTTACGTAGGTTATATCAAGTTTTTTCTTAAAGAAATATGTATCAATGGGGCTGGTGAGATGGCTCAGTGGTCTAAAGCACCTACTTAGAACAAGCTTAGCAAAGCACAGGGACCACGGTTCCAATCCCCCAGCACCACATGCTAGCCAGCCCCGCCCCCTGGTGGGCTGAGCTGGCCACACACACACACACACACACACACACACACATAAATAAAGAAAAAAAAGAAACAAGTATTTAAAAAAAAAAAGAAATATGTATCAAATCTCCTCACATTCATGCAACTCAAGGAAAGCTTACAGGTAAATGTTGGCATGAGGCCATGTACGTGTGTATTAACAGGGCTTCTCACAATTAAAATAATCCACCCAATACTGTTATGGGCTACTGGACTCTTTTAGAATATTTTGCTGAGTTAATACACCTATAATATTCAAATAACGGAACTAAACAAAAAAGGGGATAGAGATGAATGTCCATTTTGTCTCTGTGTATTCAAAGTAGTTAGGATAGATATATAGTTGCATTCTCTTAATGAATAGAGGGATTTGTTCTAATAGTGTTTGTAAGTAGGATATCATGTCCGCATCTTGTAACCATTAGGAAGAATGTATGCAATGTGTTAATTAATGAAACTGTCCCACCAATTTGGTTTGAAACTGTTTCATTGCTATTTGTTTCTCAATAAAATTATGGGAAAAAAATAAAACAAAATAATCCAGGAGTGTCGTGTGAAGAAAATAGTTGTCAGATTTATACCATAAAATTTTTGCTTAAGCATTTGCTTGTTCTCAAATTTAGCAAATTAAAAACACTATTCCTATCACTAATGACCTTGAGGCCTCTACTACTAGAACCTTAGCCTGAGTTTAAGATTAAGTAGAAATTGATTTAACCCACGTAATGTAGCTTTGACTGACAGCATTTGCTGTTTTGCTCTTTCTACAAAACAGCACTGATTGAAGCAAGTCTTGGTTTTACTAAGGTAGGGTACCATTTGCAATTGGTAAGATAATAAATGCCCTTAATTTCACAATACATTGTTATATGTACCCCCAGTTAGTGGGAACTATGATACTGTAGCAATATTTTTTAAAATTTACATTCATTCATGATGGCTTTGTGCCAGTTGTTCATAGACTTTTGGATCACATCAGAGATATTTAGAACTTATCACCCTGTGACTTATGCAGGAAACCTAATATTCTGATTGTCTAGCTTTTGAAATCCTGATTTCCTTGCTAGAGGCCTATGTCTGTGGCTGGCTTCTGTTATTTTAAGATAAATAAATTAAAATTAAAAATCTGTGCAATAAAAAATAATTCTGATGTGTTATGAGCGTGAACCAACTATTCATGAGGAATATAAATCATTCTGTACTGCAAACACAGGCTAATTAAAAATTGAAAAAAAATCTTTCTAAAACTAGAAACAATTTGGCCCCTAAAATTAAAAAAAAAAAAAAGAAACAATTTTAGTCCAAGCATGTGAGCCAAAGTTGAGTTCATGTGCGGTCAGAGTGAGTTCCCCTCAGAGGGAGGTCCCATTTCCTTGTTTCTCTGTGAAGAGATCCAATTCCAAGCTGGAACCATGGAAACTGCAGGGTTCACGCTCTGTGGATCAGCAGCAGGCCTTGCAATCGAGGCAGTAGATGGCTCACAGACAGGTCTTTCTTTCCTTGACCCAAATTTGGATGGACATGGTGGCCCCTCAAGGCTCCTGTCATGGTGAGGAGTCCCATAACGAGATGACCCTCAGAGGGCTGTTCTCCAGAGCTCTACCAAGTTCCCTGGAACCGATGTCCTCACAGAGAGTTGGAAGAATTGTGTACTCCCTCCCAGTGCGCTCATTTCACCACCCGTGCCGCTCTACGTAGTGATGCAAATCTGACGTTTTCTCCTGATTCTGGCTTTCAGTAGGAATTAGGGCCTGGTCCATTCACCTGTCTTGCCAGATGCCTTAGTCTCCCTTATAATTTGCAAGGCAAGAAGCATGCAGTTATCTGTGATTGCTTTTTAGGTTGATGGGGGAAACAGAAAAGAGTCTTTTACAGGCAGCTTGGGGCTAGGCTATGGTTGGGGTTGCTTTAGTGCAGGTATGGGATGGAAGGATGACCAAAATCTCTTCTCTCCCCAAGCTTGGCGTTGTGAGTGGGTGCCACAGAATGTTCGTGCTCAAGTAGAGAAATTTTCTTACAATTATATCCCTAAGAATAGCAGTGCAATTCATTCTATGCCACTAGAAGAAATAAAGTTAAACAAGATGTTTCTGCAACTCATTGCCAAGGAAAGATGATTGTTATATTACTGAATTTTCAGTGGTAGGAAAAGGAAGAGTATTCCTCAGTCAGATACTGTATTAGTCAATGTCTTAGTTATTTTTCTCATTGCTGGGACAAACTACTCAATATCCACAAGTTAAAAGAAGAAGATTTGTTTCAGCTCACAGCGGATAGAGGTTTCAGTCCACAGTTGGCTGGCTTGAAGGCAGAGCAGCATGGCGAAGGGGCATCACAATGCAGAAACAGTCCCTGGCAGGGCGGACAGGAAGCAGCGAGCCTGCTTTCCATCTTTCCCTTTGTATTCCATCCTGAGTACAAGCCTATTGGCTGGTGCCACCCACATGCAGAGTGGGCCTGGATTATCGCTGCCCAGAACTAGGCTGAAGAAATGAGTGGACCAATTTAGTGAGCACATGTCCTTAATCCAAATTCACACACCCCAGATGCAGCCACACCCAAAAAGTCCCCCTATGAGTACAAGAGGCGTTTGGGGGACAACAAGGAAGTGGAACCTCCCTCTGAGGGGAACTCACACTGACCGCAAATGAACTCAACTTTGGCTCACGTGTTTGGACTAAAATTGTTTCATTTTTTTTTTTTTTCTAATTTTACAGGCCAAATTGTTTCTGGTTTTAAAAAGATTTTTTTTCAATTTTTAATTAGCCAGTTTTGCAGTACAGAATGATTATATTCCTCATGAGTAGTTGGTTCATGCTCATAACACATCAGAATTATTTTTTATTGCACAGATTTTTAATTTATTTATTTTAAAATAACAGAAGCCAGCCACAGATACAGGCCTCTAGCAAGGAAATCAGGATTTCAAAAGCTAGATACTCAGAGTATTAGGTTTCCTATGATACAAGCCATAAGAGTCAGCGTTCCCATTGCTGGGGTACAACACTCAACATCCACAACTTGCAGGAGGAGAGGTTTATTTTGGCTAAGTTTCAGTGGATTTGGCCTAAAGTCCACTGGGTCCAAGGCCAAAACCCAGGGTGGAAAGACACGGCAGAGGAAGATTGTCCAGAATGCAGAGAGAGAGAAAGAGAGAGAGAGAGAGACAGAGAGAGAGACAGAGAGACAGAGAGACAGAGAGACAGAGAGAGACAGAGAGAGACACACACAGAGAAACAGAGAGAGAGACAGAGACACAGAGAGAGACAAAGCAACAGAGAGAGAGAGACAGAGACACAGAGACAGAGAGAGAATCAGACAGACAGACAGACACAGAGACAGAGAGACAAAGGGAGGCAGAGAGAGGCAGAGAGGGGCAGAGAGATCTGGGGAAAAGAACACATCCTTCCAGGTCCCTCTCCTAGTGGCCTGCTTCCTCCAACCAGTGTACTTTTAGAAGCTAGGTCAGTTATAACATCACAATCTGACGAGAAACCCATTGTACAGATGGTCTCTCATCGACAGAAACATTGCTATGTGCAACAACATGGCTACACTTTAAATTACAATTTATGTATCTTACTCCATATTTAAAAAGTCAGTGTTTTATAAAGAGGAAGATGTCTCATGGTTTATTATGAAAGCTCTGTTCTTTATCACAAAGCTCTTACCTAAAAAATGGGTATACTGGAACTGTCACCAAATGTTAGCAGCCTATAGTGACATCTTACTTCCAGGATACCCAAGCACAGAAAGCAGGTGCCTCTACCCTATAGCTGCAGTGTTGAGTTGAGCTCAGGTACCATCTCCTACACCATCACATCGGGCAATCCTAAGGCTTTTGCTATCAGCAATAACCAAAAAGCCTCAGATGTACCCTTCCTCCTGTCCTTGGGACTGCAGCATACACAGAGGGTGGGGAAGGCGGTCTGCCTCCCCACTCCCATCCATCCCATGAGACTCCAAACTCAGATCTCAGGGAGTCTCCTCCCTGTCTTGTTGGTGCTAGCAGGAAGAAGGCCCAGGAACCACAGATGTAGACCATGATGGAGAGAAGCCAAACTCTGCTATCAATAATCTCAATAATTTATCAGAGACTAAAACTTTTTCATTTCTGTATATGTTTGAATGGACAGACTTTGAGTTTTCTCTGCACCTGTCTTGCCAGTTCCTTATTTTTGAGCTCTGTTGTTCTAACTGAGGCTTCTATAGAAGGATGCTTCACCTTACAGCTCTACCTATCTTGGACACCTTTACCAAACATAGCTTCATGGAGGCTGGGGGTGTTAGGATAGGTGGGAATTTCTTTTCAAGATGATAATGAAGGCTTTACCCAAAGTGTAAGTAAAAAGAAAATGCAGGAGAGATCATAGGATGATAGGATAGGATAATGGTACGATTGCACAGCACCAGTAGTCTCAGTGCTTGGGAGGCTGAAAACAGGAGGATCACTCCAAGTCCGATCTATGTAGTGAGACCCTGTACTAATACATTTGAAAAAAAGCAAAGAAGAAAAGGAAAAATACACATGTATATTCACAGGATAGTTTGAATAATAGTGCTACTGCTTACTACTGGTGTATTCAAAGGAAGAATTAATGCTTAACGTTTTCCTTCTTTTTAACTTAATTTGGTTTTTTTTTAACCACACTTTTTTGACTTTGACTTGTCAGGCTCATATTTAGTAACCTGAACAGCTAATTTGAAGAGAACAATATGCACTATAACAACCATTTTTAAGTTCATTATAATTTTGTTAAGTGAAATTCTGTATCATTTCTGATAGTTTTTATTTTAACTATTTTTTATTCTCTTTATAAAAATAAAATAACCACTGCTAGCTTCATTTATAAAATTAGTAAACAGCCTTAAGGAACATGAACCACTAAGAAGATAACAATATGCAACGTATTAATTATTGAAACCATCCTACTAATTGGTTTTGAAACTGTCTCACTGCTGTTTGCTTCTCAATAAAACTATTTAAAAAAAAAAAAAAAAAAAGGAGCATGAAAACTTGCTCAGTGCAGTTTCCCCAGGTGTGAGCTAATCCTTAATGTAGGAAAAACAGTAACTACAATAATCATAAAATCCATACAGTGGAGAAGAGCTTAGAAATTGCATATAAGTTAAATATATAATTATCATGAGACACAGTATTTACTGCAGAGTAATAAAAGTCTATGTTCCCACATAGCCCAAGCATAATGTTCGGGACAATTTTGTTTGTGGCAACCAAAAGCTGAGAGCAACTTGAATATCCTCTTATATGTCGATGGATAAAAAGTGATGTTATTCCCACACAATCCTATATTATTCAGAGAGAAAACGAAACAGACTTATTAAATATGCAACCCCTTGGGTGAACTTCAAAGATACAACCTGCCTGTGAGGGATGCCATTTTCAAAGAATTACATGCAGCCTGGTTCTACTTGCATGACATCCTCCAAGTGCAAGCTGTCATGATGGAGAACAGATCCGTGGTTGCCAGGAGACAGCAGCGGGAGCATCACTGGGACTAGGAAGGCGTAGCGTGGCAGCGCTTCGGGAGATGGTACAATTCTGCATCCTGACTATGGCACTGCTGTGAAACTTCACGTATTAAAATTCATAGAACTCTGCATCAAATGAAAGATCAAATTCATAGAATGATATGTTTTAATCCCAAAACTTTTAAGTCCACAGAAAAATGTGCTAGGTGGAGTTTTACAAGGGAGGAAAGAGGCTGGCCTGTACTCTTTGACCCTTACTGGGGCAGCATTTTGCATCTGCTCACCTTGTTCTTGGCTCTGGTAGATTGTTGCACCTGGTCCAAAAACTATGCATCACTTACTGCATCTGTGAATTCAGAACTACCCAAATCTCATGTGTCAGGAATGATGGTGAATATTGGCTCATTATGGATAAGATAATGAAAGCCCCGTGACTCAGACAACTTCAAAAGTTCAGCGCTTGAGCATGTCTTCTTCGTCCTTCGTTGGTGTAACTTTACTGTTATGGTTTGTGTCTAGTTGTC
>NW_004524905.1:1192657-1202577 GCF_000260255.1 Octodon degus
GGAGCTGGCACGGCAAGCCGGAGATTGAACCCTGGTTGCTGTGCTGTGCCTAAGCAGGCACTTTAGTCCACTAAACTATCTGGCCAGCCCCTGCAGCCATCACTACGAAGAGGTGAGAGAAATCCCGAAGGGGCATAATCTTAACATGATCTCAAAAGGTCTCTCAGCTCCCTTCTAGCTGTCTGTGTATTGATAAGAAAATCTTATGTACGAAAATGAGCTACCTGTATTTCATAACTGGCTCCTCATGATGCTCACATTTGTACAGCTGTTCAGTTTTCGTGAGTTCATCAAAAGTTTCATGGTAAGAAGAAGAACAGAAGGAGCTGCTGACAGGAATGATGAGTAAAGCAGGTAATCTTTCCTTAGCACAGGAGGCTGGAGGCTGTGGGTATTTGCACAATATTTATATTTTTGTTCTTGCATTTGAAGTGTCTCTTTCTCATGTTCTTCTGAAATGCCAGCAAGCGCAGCATTATTTACTGTGTTAAATCTTGCTATCTATTTTTTATTTGTCTCCATGGTGTCTAGCACTATAATATTATATTTGTTTACAATTTATTGGCATGCTAACAAATGCCAATTTTTTTTTTACCTGTAACCATTAATGGGCAGTGTTGTTTAGAAAAAGAAACAAAGATCAGCCTTGATTTTTCTTTTTTTTTCTGATGGCCTTTGAGTTCTGCTAGAATATGACCCTGCTAGCCATAAGAACAGTTGTGAGTCATTTTCAAGCCAATGTGGGAAGTCTACACTGTGGAGACATTGATCAGTTCTAATATTCGAAGTGGATTCAGAACAGTAGGTTCCTTGTGATTCTTTTCTCTGTCCTTTCATTTCTCCTTTGGTCCAAAATCAAAGATAAAACTTACTGATCCACTTGGATTTAAATCACATCAAATATATGAAGCTTAGAGTTTCCACATGAGGAATCAATTACTTTATAACCACATACAAGAGAGACCAGGGAAATAAGACAATCAGAGCCAGTGTCTCTTAGCAGACTCGGTAGCAAGTTCTCTATGGTCCCAGTCAATGCAACCCCACACGGGTGAGCCCTGAATTCTGGAGAAGAGACACTGGGCTCAGAGACGAAGAGTGATGTGTGTATTAGCATCCCAAGTGTTTCATTAGGTCTGCCTGAAAACTAATGAACAAGCAGTCAGAGAAGACCAGCAGATGGTTCCGACTACCGTAACATTTGACCTGGAGTGAAGAACAGCGCGAAAGCGGGGTGGAGACACCTTGGACAGCTATAAACGTTCAGAAAGTTCCAGCTAGCTGTTGGTGAACCTTAAGGCAAAGTGTGCTGGTGAAGGGGTCCTGTGTGTCACAGTGTGGGTTTCTGTGAGTGCTGCCGCCGTATTTATTTATTTTATACAGGATCTCACTATGCAGTTCAGACTCCTAGTAATCCTCCTGTCTCAGCCTCCCTAGCACTGGATTATTAGGCATCTGCCACCACACCTGCTTTTGGTGGTGGGCACGGCAAACAATACCAGGGATCAAACCCGGGTCCTTGTGCTTGCCAGGCAGGTCCTTAGACTGCTGAGCTATCTTCCCCTCCTCCTGCCACCATGTTTAATTCTTGGCAGGGAACATTCATGGGAGGTGTCATATCCGTGCACATGCTGGGTTGGATTCCAGAGCAGAAGTTCTTGGTTGATCGCTGCAGCAGGAAGTTAGCTAGATGTGTCTTCATGCCATCCTACATGGAAAGCGTGCTTAGCTGTAGGACAAAGCGCAGCCACTGGCCCTGCTAGGCAGCACTGCACGACAGCTTTCCACTCCAGCAAGCTCTGTTTCCTGCTTTGTGTGCACCAAGTTGGCTGGAAGAGGAGTCTAGATGTCCTGGAAGTGCAGTGTGTGCTCGCTTGCACAGAGTCTGTGCCTTAAGGAAAGTGACTGAGGAGATAATTCAAGAAAAATACGTGTGGCTTTTGATGGGTGTCAGGAGAGCGAGGGCAGAAGACAGTAGAGAATGGTGACATTTCCCAGCAAATGCCAAGGACGGCAGCAAGGGATAGTTTGAGAAAGAAGGACAGGAGAAGGGGAGTAATTTGCAATTCTTTCTTTTTTTTTTCTTTCTTTCTTTTGTGTGTGTGTCTTTTTGAGCCAGGGTCTTGCTGATCAGTTCAGGCTGGTCTTGAGCTCACTTTGCAGCCCAGATTGGTCTTGAACAGGTGAAATCCTGCCTCCTGAGTGCTGTGATTACAGTTGAGTGCTACCAGGCCCAGCTCGATTTGCTTGGTTTTGTGGAGATACAAGCATGGAGCTCCAGATGAAGACACCGAGGAAGAGGTTGATGTGTGATCTAACAGGTAGAGAAAAAGATGAAGCCGGAAAGAAAGATCTGAAGAGGAGAGCAAATAGAGGTACGACTGGAACGCATGCAAGAGAGCAGAGGAAGATCTCCTACAGCAGGACTCTCGGAGAGCTCGGACATCTCAGAGCAGGCAGACCAGAGGTTACATGCAGTTGTATGGGGCTGCATTGGGTTTTAGGCAGAAGAAATTGATGGAGTGAAAGTTGAAGAAAGAATTTTTCAGGGAAGAACTGATATAAGCTAGAGAAGCAGAGGCCAATGCGGAGCATGATTCATGACATTTAGCAACCCGGGGGGTCATAGTGCCCAACAGCCACATCAACTATTAGTGGAGCAGCTATCACGTGTGCGGTGGTCTCAGTGTATGTGTTCTCATACAACTGGGATGTGGAAATGCACCCCCCAGAGTGAGGGTGTTGCGGGTGGGGCCTTTTCAGGAGTTGTTAGGTCGTGAACACTCCATCCACACTAAAGGCACTACCTAACGTTGAAGGGAATTAGCTAACCTCTTTTTTCCTTTCTGCCTGGCCCACCAAGTTAGGACTCAGAGGGAAAAGAGCATTTTGGAAGCATACTGCAGCCTTAACCAGACATCAAATACATCACTGATCTTGAACTTACAGACCCCAGAACTGTAAGAAACAAATTTCCACTATTTACAAATTGCCCAATCTACGGTATTTTGTTACAGCAGCAGGAATAGACAAAGAGAATGTTCAGAAATAAGTTTTGCGTGAACACAAGGATTTGTTTTTAGGGTTAGTTTTCAAAGATTCTTTTATTAATGCTCACTGTTTAAACTCCATGACATCCCAGTGTGGGTTTTCATGCTTATTTCTCATTTAAAATTGAGCAAAAGAGGGCACGGTGGTTGTGCAGTATGTGATCAATCAATGTACAGCATGTCTAAATTTATTATTTTTTTTTACATTTATTTAGTGTGTGTGTGTGTGTGTGTGTGTGTGTGTGTGTGGCCAGCTCAGCTCACCAGGGGGCGGGGCTGGCTGGCATGTGGTGCTGGGGGATTGAACTGCGGTCCCTGTGCTTTGCCAAGCTTGTTCCAAGTAGGTGCTTTAGACCACTGAGCCATCTCTCCAGCCTCAGCACGACTAAATTTAAAGAAGAATGATTGCAATAAAAAACATTTTGCCATTAAACACTCAAAATACTCGCTTCAAAAACGCTCACTCATTCTTGCCACTTCCTGGAGCTGTTCTGGAGTCCTCCTTCCTGAGCTTTATTTGTGCTGTCCTGGCTGCTGAATCTCTTGAATTGATTCATGATCACTTTGACTTTGGGAAAGAACCAAAAGTTGCAGGTGCCAGGTCCAGTGAGTAAGTTGAACGAGGACATGCTACAGTGTTTGTCTTTGGCAGAAATTGCTATAAACATTTTGAATGAGTTCAGGGCTTCGAGACAGCCACGAAGGTACAACCATGAAAGAGGATTTCCAGGGCTGCTTCAGAATATGACAACAATGAGATTAGCATAGAGAGAGAGAGAGAGAGAGAGAGAGAGAGAGAGAGACAGAGACAGAGACAGAGACAGAGATGAGTATTTGGGGGAGATTGATGGAAATATGTTTTTTACTGTAGCATTTTTAATTTAAATATTCCATGGTTTCTTAAATCACAACATGAACATCATGGTCAGGGAGTAGTAAGGAATAGAAGTTAGACTCCAGGGGCTGAAGAGACAACTCAGCAGTTCAATCCCCAGTACCACATGCTGTGCACACCTGTAGTGCCAGCACCAGGGAGGCTGAGACAAGAGGATCACTATGAGTCCAAACTGTGTAATGAGACCCTGCATCAAAATATAATAATTAAAAAAATTTAAAAGTAAAAGAAAGAAAGCTCCAGATGCTCCAGTTACCCTGCTTCACTGGAGGACCACTGCCAAACACTCTCCTGGGCCCTCCAAAGACTCACCTGTTCAGGGTTGCTGTGCTCTTCCAGTATACAGAAGGTGAGGCTCTACTGAAAGACATCAAAAGGTTTGCAAATCTGGTCTTATGTACTCCTTGCCTGGAACACTGCATTTCGTTAAAAGGACTCAAGTATACACCATGTTTTGAAAGACAACATGAAAAAAAAAAAAAAAAAAAGGGGGGGGCCGGGGAGATGGCTCAGTGGAATAAGTGCTTCCCTGGCAAGCGCAAAGGCCTGAGTTCAATCCCTGGTTCTGCCAAAAAAAAGAAAAAAAGAAAGACAACATGGAAGAACATAAAACACAGTGGTGAGTGGCACTGCGGAGAAGCAGAAGCCAAGGATAGGTAGTGTCACAGATGGTGCCCTACGTGAACAAACTATGACATTTGTGAGCAGGGACTGGACCAGAAGAGCCAAGAGAGCTGCCCAGTCACAGCCAGTGTACAGAGCTTCTGCTGTGCCTGCAGCACAGAGCGGAATTATTTCCTTTTGCCCTAATTGTCCCGAAGTGCAATGACTCACAGAACCCAGAAGCTTCTGGTTCTCATTTCAGCTATTAAATAAACACCTTTCCTGAACGGAAAAACACTCCGTGGAAAATTTTAAAATATGCTGCTTTCATCTGCTAAGCAAGCAAAAGCCTGTATGAGCCCAGATAGTCTGCTTCCTGTTTGTGCACACCCACTGTGTGATTGCGCACTTCACTAGTGAGGCACACAGTATGTCTGCTTCTTGCCTCTTCTTTGGAACACCAGGACAGTTGTGTGTTTGACCTACTCATGTTACAAGCCAGTTCATGGATCTCTTTGAGAAAGTTAGCACGAGGGTCTGTTAGGGTTGTGAACTTTATGGGCCACACTGGTAACACACAGTTAGTTCCTTTTCTGCTCATCAGGATCAAGCAGAGAGTTAGTATGGATGGATTAGCACTCCAATTGTTTCAGATCTGGAAAACAAAACAAGACGGAAAGAAGAAAATAAAATTAGTAATTGCAGCCAAGCGTGCTACTGTGTTATGGTTTATATCTAGGTGCGTAAACAAAGCCTCATGTACTCATCCACAGGCCTGCTGGGAGGTAACTGGATCGTTGTTACGTGATACTTCTCATGGGCTTCACCCACTGATGGGTGGATAGCTTCATGTGGTGCCTGGAGGGGAAACCAGCCGGGAAGACATAGGTTACCACAGGGTTTGCCTGGGTCTCTTGTCTCCCAGCTCCTTCTTCGAACTCTCTTTGCTTCTCCTGAGCTCTTTGTCCACTGCTGTTCTCCTCTATCACGCTGCCGTGTCTCTGAGCAAGTCAACTATGGGTGAAACCCTACAAACCATGAGCGAAGAGAAGCCTTTCCTCCTAGTTGTGGGTGTTGAGTGTTGTGTTTAAGCAACAAAAATGTAATAAAGACAGTTTGGATGCTTCACTTTTTGAAAGACAAGATGGAAGAAGGTAAAACGTTTGCAATGGTGAGTCGCATCACGGAGAAGCAGAAGCTATGGACAGGTAGTACTGTAGATGGTGCCCTATGTGAACAAACTCTATGACATTTGTGAGCAGGTACTAGACCAGAGGCGCCAAGAGCTGTCCAATCACAGCTAGTGTACAGGCATCATCAGCTAGAGAGCCAGCCCTGGAGAGAAGGGGGATATTGATTTATTTATGTATAGAACTTTTCATCCTCACTTTAGATTTACTTACTTTTGGTTTTTCCTCCCCAGTAAGTAGCAGATTCTTTCTTTTGCTATTCTTTGTCTTCTTTTGCCCCAGATAAGAGTCTGATAAACAAAATGTGCATGAGGCATTGCATTATTTTTCTCATGGAAATCAGCATTTGGAGAGACCTGTGCTGTATGGAATATAAATTATTCCTGTGCATGGAATTTATAGCTTATAGAGCTGGGAAAGGAAAATCCATTTCTATGCAGAGAAGACCTCAAATGCTGCTGTGGACGGTATAAAAGATGATATTTCATTCTTTTTAAAGATTATATTTCTTACAGACTCCTCTGATTTTGGAGGACAAGGTCAATAATAGGATGTCAGGCTTTGTGACTGAGTGTCTGTTAGATCCTAGGATGAAATAAGTTTAGAACCACAAGAAAGATTCAATTTCTGCCCTAATTGGACTTGGAAAAATAAGATTTGAATGCAGAATAACAAAAATACAATAAAGGAAAAGGTGATAGATGTCCACCAGCCAGCCATGCAAAGAATCTTGGGGTTCAACCCATGAGAGAAGTGAGCATAAGGAGAGATGGTTGAGAGAGGGGGGCTGGGGCCTTGGGGCTGGGTCAGTTTTAGAAACTGAGTCTTGTAGGTATGAGAAACTTCACTTAGGCCTCTGCACTACAGTGTGGAGTGCAAATTGAATGGTAGAGACAAGCACTTGGGGAAGAGATAAAAGGAGGTAAGAGGAGCCCGAGGTAGGGAGACCTCCAAGTTATAACATAGTGCGAAGGCAGGAGGGAAGGAGCCCTTGAACAGGCAGAGGAATACTCATGCGCAGCTCCATCCCACAGCTTCCAGCCTGGTAACCTGGACTGGTCCCAGCAACTCAGCTGCAAACTGCTTGGTTTCTACCAGAGCAGTAGTATGAGTATGCTAAAAGGATTAGATAAGGTTGGGATTGTGGAAATGGGCACGTAGAATACTACATGGCAATGAATTAGATGCCATTGGAAGGATTAGAAGAGAGAAGAGCAATTTACTGTGCTTAAGACTCACTGCTATGAAAACCAACCCATTGGGAATTTTTACTGCAGCTCCTGGCAGGCTTGGGACTCACCCTTCCACTGCTGATGAAGATACACGCACTCGGCGCATTAATTGTGTGAGCATCGTTCAGCCTTCTCACGCACTTAAACTAGGGTGGCACAGCTAGTGTTAGCAAAGGAACGATGAGTGGATTTGGAAGGGTTTCGCCTTTTCATGCAAGTAGATGCTCTTTGGCAGTTGCATCCCATCCCTTTGTTGCCACTGTTTTTGTCGAGGGCGATCAGACCGCGGCAAAATGAAAAATAAATAGGTTGGGGTTGAAATTCTCCGGACAGACGACATTCAGAAGAGCATGGCAGTGCTTATAATTTATCTTTCCAATCCAAAAGTCATAGGATTGGAAAAGTCCCGGATGGTGGCTTCAGACTTCAAGCCGCAGAAACCAGCTGCTTTGAAAGGCTGCTCCTCCACATAACTTGCTGCTGAGATCTGGCTCCAGTGTGCCTCAATGTGCTTGTGCTCGGGCTCTAAGGCTTTGATTCTGGGCATCCCTCAAAGGCCCCATGTGATAGAGGTATGGTCCCCGGGATAGTGACATCAGGTAGTGTGGAATCTTTTAAGAAGCGTAGCCTACAATCCCTGGGCCTGCCTCCGCGGTCCCACCCCCGGGGCACGCTGAGACGGCCATTGAGACTGGGCATCGTGGCGCGAGCCTATAATCCCAGCTCCTGGGAGACTAAACAGGAGGATCATCACGAATCCGATCTAGTAGTGAGACCCTGAACACCCGGTAGCCTCTTCCCTAAAATAAAATTTAAAAAAAGTGTAACCTAAATTGTATCCTAAAGGAAGTCGAAATTAGTAAGCGTGCCCTTAAAGACAATTGTGGGAGTCTGTTCTCTTGCCTCTCTTTTGTGCTTTCTACTAGCGAGTTGAAAAACATTACTTTGCCATCTTCTCTTACCAGTCTCCAAGCAACGGGGCTCACTGATCATGAAGTGGAATCTTCAAATCACATTCAAACTAACCCTTTCGTTCTCACAAGTTGGTTGTCTGCAGGTAGCTTGATATAGTGATGAGGACCAGACGAAAGCAGGGACTGCCTTCTCTGTTTCAGAAGAAGACGGTTCATTTTCTGTGTCCAGGGAAGAGGCTCCAGGCCACACTTTGACGCTCCCTGGTTATGTCCCTTTGCCCCTCTGCTGTGGGTGGAGCCCAGGGCCTTCTGCATATTAGGCGAGCCATCTTGAGCTGCATTCTCAGCCCACGTTCAATACTTTTACAAATCTCACTTCTCCAGCCCATTGCTCCCGAGGTAAGTGTCCAGCAGTCCTCAGCTGCTTGGCCGCCTGCACTGTTAGACTCAGTTTTCCCCACCATCATTTACATCCTGCAGAGAACACAGCATGTGATCCATTCTGTCCCTCTGATCCAAACATTGTAGTGTTAATTTTTCAAACCTTTTATTTATTTATTTGGTACAGGGCTTCACTACGGCACAGCTCCGACTCATAGTGATCCTCCTGCCTCAGCCTCGCCAGGCCTGGGATTACAGATGTAATCCCAATCAGCGCTGCAATCAGCCCTAACCTTTCCGTAATCACTTCCCATGGCTCACCCTTCCTCCTTGCTGCTGGCTGCTTGCCACGAACTGTTTCTCTTCTGCCACACCATCCTGCCTTGGACCTTGTCAGCAATGAACTGAAACTTCTAGAAATTGCGAGCTACAGTACACATTTCCTCCTTTAGCTTAGGGTATCAGGAATTTGGTCTTGGCAACAAGACCCCATGCCAGAAATGCTTTCTTCCTGAAGGCACTTGCTATTTTGTCCTGAGACCTGACCCCTCCTCCCTTATCTGACCAACCTTGCAAATGCATTTAGCTTAGAATTTTTGGTCTTATCTTTCTCAAGTTTGGGACCAAGGGCCATTTTATCAGTCAGCCAGTGGCTCCGGTACTAGAGCAGCTGGAAGGGTTGGAGTGAGTCAGAGGCCTGAGTGGGGCACGAGGAAGCTCTGTGTGTGTCCCTCTCCGGAGCACAGGGTTCTATTTGTATTCTGTTTGCTAAAATGGGCAAGCCAAGTTGTGCTTGATGGAAGTTCTGCAGTTTTTACTGAGCAAAACAGAGGAGAATTACAATGAGAGAAAATATTCATCAGGCCTACATTAAAGCTTTCCATCTTTTCTTATCTTACCAGCCAACCCTTTATCTCTCTTCCCTGCTGATGTTATCATTGTTTTAGCCTCTGTTTCCCTTTGGACTAAAAGCTGGTAATAAAGTATGGAAATCAACTCCTTTTACCTCTACCTCTGTTGCATAAAGAGTAGAACAGTTGTATTCACTTTGCAAATTCCTTCTACTGCAAATTATTGGATAAATCACTTCAACTTTATTGGGCAAAAATATCAGTTAGACTTTATTTTGAGAATCTCTTGTTTACTTTGAGACACTCAGATGACTATATCACAATGCTTTTATCTCTCTTCTTCGCCCATATAAAAAAATTAACACCAGGGCTGGGGAGACAGCTCAGCAGTCTACGTGTCTGGCAAGGACAAGGACATGGGATCGATCCCCAGTGCTGCAAACTATGCTGGCCCTGGAACCCCAGGAATGCCCTACTGGCCACGGAAACCAGGTATGGTGGCACACACCTGTAATCCCAGCCCTGGAGAGGCTGAGGCAGGAGGATCACTATGAATCTGAGCTGCACAGCGAAGCCCTGTACCAAGTAAATAAATAAAAGATTTAAAAAATTAACACTACAATGTTTGGATCTGAGAGACAAGAAATATTTGTTCAGGTTTCATTTTCCATTTTTTTACCCGGCAAATGTTTCCGGGTGCTAGTTATGTGTAAGAGTACACTACAGGGAAGCGCATATTCCACTGAGCCAACTCGCTGGCCCCAAATGGCAGAAGGATTTCTTTTTTCTTTCTAATGTGGAATG
>NW_004524905.1:1203080-1214004 GCF_000260255.1 Octodon degus
GGTTTGGCTGGCTGGAGTGTTGTGGGGATCCAACTACAGCAACCTGAGGCTGACAGCTTTGTGGAAGCAGCCACTTAAAGAACTGAGCCAGGGGCAGGCCTCCACAATGAACTATTATGACTAATCTGTAAATTCTTTCTTCATTTTTATTTTGGGCAGTTTTTATTGCTAAATTCATTTATGTTTGTAAATAACTTATTTTCAATTTGCAATCTATTAAAAATTTTTTTAAAAAAGAGTGTACTACACACCGTCCACCACTCTAGTGCCTTCCAGAGCCCTGGTGTTGTGGCTTGTGTCCAGATGTCCCAAAAGCTCATGTGGTCATAGGGGGGCTTTTCAGAGGTGTGTGCACATAAAGTGTGTGATGCTGGCATTAAGGGTGTGTGAGTGCTAACTTAGCCCACTGACCATTCGGCGTGGTTCTTAGGGTGGACGCCTCCCGGGTGTCAGTGCTACCCTTTCCTAAGGGCTGGATGCCTGGACAGAATGTAAGGGGCAGAACGAAGGCTGCTGCCATTGCCTGTTTCTTGCTGATTCTACGTTTGCTGCTTGGTACCTTGCTGCCGGCTGCTTGCCACGGACTCTTCCTCTTCTGCCACGCCATCTTGCCTTGGAGCCGGCCAGCAACGAGCTGAAAGGCCTAGAAATTGTGAGCTACAGTACACATTTCCTCCTTTAGCTTAAGGTGTCAGGAATTTGGTCTCGCCAACAAGAAAAGTAACTAAGACAAGTGATGCGGGTTTGGAAGAGTTTTTCCATGGAGAATTTGCAGAGGCTAAAGGAGAAGATCAGTTTTCTTCCTGAGCGCTGCCCAGTTGCTGTCTAATGCTCTTGTGGGGCAGCTGGTGTAAGAGGGACCGTGCTGCACCCTGGAGGTGCCGTCACCTCCTGAGGCAGCGTGGAGGACGCTGAGGAGGGCCTGAGCACTGCAATCAGCTCTAACCTTTCCGTCATCACATCCCACGGCTCGCCCTTCCTCTCGTCCCACCTGACCTTCCTCTCGTCCTACCTGACCTTCCTCTTGTCCCACCTGACCTTCCTCTTGTCCCACCTGACCTTCCTCTTGTCCCACCTGACCTTCCTCTCGTCTCACCTGACCTTCCTCTCGTCCCACCTGACCTTCCTCTTGTCCCACCTGACCTTCCTCTTGTCCCACCTGACCTTATGATTCGAGTGAGCAGGAGACAGCTTGCCGCATAGTGCTCATCTCTTACGTGTACTTTTCTTATAACCACATATTTAAGTTTCCACAGAGATGAGGCAGACATTTTCTGAAAGGCTGGGAAAATTAATCATTTGTTCCAGAGCCAAAAAGACTGACTGGCTTTTTTTTTTTTTTTTTAAAGTTGTAATTCTCCCGGGATTTGTGCCACCCACTACAGGAACATAAAGGAAGAACTACCCAACGTCAGCCCTCCATCACTTGGTACAGAACAGCACAGACGGCAGCCTGGGAGTCCTCCCACTTCGCAGGGCGCTGAAAGGTGTGAAGACAACAGTTATTGTTCTGTGTGCAGACTCTACGGCTTTGCATACACATCAAAGGGAAGTTTTCATCAAGTAGTCATTGTGAAGTGTAGTATGGAACTATAACGTCTCAAAGGAATAGTGCCACACTTAGATAATACGTGTCCCACAAATAGCAAAGCTACTGAGAATGAAGTGATGCCATTAAGCATGCAACAATATTTAATGGGGCTTACAATGTGCTAAGCCCAAAGTGGTGCATCGCTACCCACATAGTCATAAAAACACTGGGTCTAAAAATGGGCTCCAGCGCTGAAAAGATATGCATTTCGACATGAGAGACAATGATAATAAAGAAGATATTATAGCAGAATAGTGTGTGGATATACAATAGACCAAGCCAATAAAAGAGAAATTCTGAGATGTCCTGAATTCAATTAAGTGGGCCAGACAATGGAAGGGAGGAGAAATAAGGGGAGTTAATCACTTAGTAGCTGCAGACTACACTGAGAAAACACTATTACGCACTCCCAGACGGAGGTTGAAAGCTCGGCTTATAATCCTGATGGTCCACAATCACATGCTGCAAGCTTACTGGAGCTTTCTAAATGATAACCCCAGTCGATTCAGAGGCAAATGTACTTCTTATGGACTGTCCTTTCCTGCAAAGGTGTTTTCCACTTTTCATTGTGAGGCTCCACTTATGGACAGCCAGTACGCGGGTTGAACGTCACCAATCTGTGCTTTCTCAAATTCTTGATATAAGACCACTCTTGTGCTCAGGTCCAGCAGAATTATGCCCAGCTGCTCCCCAGCCTCAGAACTGGAACAGCAGGTGTACCAACATGGTCCTCTTCAGATTTTCAGCTTTTAATGACTCAGTAAATCTGTAGGGCTGGCTAGATAGCGCAGCAGACTAAAGCACTTGCTTATGCAGAGAATAGTGGCTGGGGTTTGATCCCTGTGTGCCGTGGTGGCCCTGTCCCAGGGCACGCTGAGATGGGGATTGAGACTGGGCATGGTGGCATGCGCCTGTAATCCCAGTGCCTGGCAGGCTGAAAACAGGAGGAGCAGCAAGAGTCCGATCTACATAGTGTAGACCCTGTACTAAATATACTAATAAATAGGGCTGGTGAGATGGCTCAGTGGTCTAAAGCACCTACTTAGAACAAGCTTAGCAAAGCATCGGGGCCCGCGGTTCAATCCCCCAGCGCCACATGCCAGCCAGCCCTGCCCCCTGGTGGCTGATCTGGACACACACACACACACACACACACACACACACACTAAATAAATAAATAAATAAACTTAAAAAAGAGGTGTGGCCAACCTTTAAAAATAAATAAATAAATAAATAAATAAACTAATAAATAAATAATAAATCTTCTGTATTTCAGAGATTCCTTGATAACACTGATTTTGAGCATAGCAAATTTCAGGATACCATGGAAGCAGGCAACAGACAACTTAACCCATTTAACGGGAGTAACAGGTGTAGGAAGAAAGGAGGAGAAAGAAAAGGAGAACAATGATTTCATCAGCTCTGCAGCATGCAGGGGACGAGGTAGGAAGGATGTGGCTCAACAGAGAGGAGACAGCCAGTGGGAGAGCAGAGCTTAAAGAAAACAAGGCACATTGTGGGGCGGAAAATGTCCCCGAGTATGGCCATGCCTTGCTGAAGTTTGTGAGAGAAAGCTTGTGGAAAAGCGACCTGGAGGAGCTCATAGAGATTTTGAAAATCCTGTTAGTCTTAGAACAAAGAAACAGTCTTAGCTGGTGCATGCTTTGCATGCCTTTAACATGTGGCTCTCCATAGTTCTTGTGCTGAAAGCTTGGTCCCAAGTGTGGTCATGTGAGAGGTGAGGACTTCCAAGATGTAGAACCCAACAGAGGGACTTAGACTGCTGGGAATGCTGCCTTCGGGAAGGATTAATGTTCACCTGAGAGTGTCAGACGGTTCCCACGAGGGCTTGTCTGAGAACAGCAAGGCCAACCCCTCTCCATCCCTGGCTCCCTGTATCACCGTGTAAGCACCTCTTTTTGCACACACTCCAGCCATGGTGCCTTCTGCAGTGACAGAGCCAAGGGGCTTCTCACCAGGGCAGAGCAGAGGAAGTACATTGCTCTGGAGCCTCAAAAACAATATGGAGTTACTTACTTTGTGAAGTACAGCTTTGGGGAATTTTGTTGTACTAAAAGTGAATGGACTGATAAAGCTGGACGTGGATAACACCAAGTTTGCAGTTTCAAATATGGTCCTGGTCAACATGTGAAGTGGGGGAAAGGGGAGGTAATTACAAGGCAGTTTCTGCGATCCAAGCAGAACAGGACCATGGCTATGCCAGAAGTGGTGAGCGCGGAGACTCTGGGTAGGGTCTATCTATATTCTACAGAAAATGCAATTGTTCGCCCTTGTGAATTAGAGCTGGCCTGTGGTGGGGGGAGGGCAATGAAGAATTGTGTTCTTCTTTAAACTTCAGAATGTAAACTTCTTTGAAAACCCCATCTTTGCAGATATAATCAGTTAAATTAGAAGATGTGACCGAAATATATAGCCACGTGCAGCAGGAAGGCTCACTTGTAAAACACATTGCAGGGAATCTTCATCTATCTTCTTCACCAGATCTGGCACCATGTGACTTCCAGCTCTTCTCCAAAGCCAGAATGACCACAAAAGGTCAAGGTTTTCATCTGATCCAGGGCACTGGGGCAGCCACGACAGTGCAAATAAAGACACTGAGGAAAGGAGACTTCCAGAACTGCTTCAGAAAGGTTGGGATAAGTGAGCTGGAAGGGAGGGGAAGGATTGGAGGGGGATTCGTGGCACTCTGTCTTTTCCTGTGATACATTTTTATTTATTTATTTTTTAAATTTTATTTATTTATGTGTGTGTGTGTGTGTGTATGTGGCCAGCTCAGCCCACCAGGGGGTGGGGCTGGCTGGCATGTGGTGCTGGGGGATTGAACCGCGGTCCCTGTGCTTTGCTAAGCTTGTTCTAAGTAGGTGCTTTAGACCACCGAGCCATCTCACCAGCCCCCCTGTGATACATTTTTAAAGATGTAATGATTGTATCTCATGCCAGTTAATGATTGCATTTTTCCTATTTACTGTTACTGTTGACCCTGAGGAAGGGAGCATCTATAATGGGTTGGGATTCTATGCTTTTATATGCTTTTAATTTTTTTTTTTTTTTTTCTTTTTAAGACAGGGTGATACTACATAGCCCAGGCTGGTTCAAACTTGAGATTCTTCTGCCTCCGTTTCTTAGAGGCGGCGTTATAAGTGTGTGCTACCAGTCCTGGCTTTGATTATCTTTCGTTCAACAGATTTTACTCACTGTCCTTCACATCATTCATTCTGCATGAGAGACACCCATTTCACCAACTTGTCTTCCATAGATGAAGTTCTCCCCAAAGAGCCTGATTTTATTCTTTCTACGGAGAGTCATAAACCCTCCCCTTGCAATTTTACTATGCCAGAGGTGTTCATTATTTTCCCCAGTTCCATCTTTACATCAGTACCTCGTCTTTGTGGCTCATCACATTGTCTTTTATTCTCGACACACAGGGAGGATTGTTGTCTTAGAAACTGTGACTTCATGACATGCACTTTTCTTTCAGGATGTTTTTTGGGTAGCTTGGTACAACAAGGGAATAAATGGAATAGCATGTAAAGGAAATTTATATAAAATTACAAAAGAGAACTGTTGGGATTTGTAGGGCAGACAGGTACAATAACATTATTTTGGTAAGAGTTTCATAAAGGATAAATGGATCGAGAATGGGTGGAATTGTACATAAACAGTATTTAAAGAGATAACAGCTAGTGAAATCTTTTCAGAGTGCAATGTCTAAAATTAGTCAGAATAGCAAACTTCACATCAAGAGTTCACTCTTGAACTAAGATTATAAATTTATTCTGTAACAGTTGGCCGAAAACCACTGAGAATGAATAAAAATCCATACGCAACTAAAACACTGCAATTCCTAAGACAGGATGACAGTCTGGTAATGGGGACCTCTCATCCAGCAATCTAGGTGAGAAGAACCGCAACTGCTCACTTCAACAGTCAAACAGAAAGGCAGGCTCTTAGTCACAGTCACCAACACACACTATAGAAGTAGCATTCAGAGAAGTAGTCAAAATAGTCTTCACCAAAAATACAAGAGAAGGGGTAGGACAGAGGTGTTGATATTCGAAAATCAGAGATGTCTCAGGTTCAGTGGAGCATGCATCTATAATCCCAGCTACTCAGGAGACTGAGGATTATAAACTTGAGTCCAGCCCAGGAAATCTAGGGAGGCCCCGTCTCAAAACAGAAAGGGTGTGCTTCACCCCCGGGTGCACACCTGTACTACTAGCAAAACAAAAACAAAGCAATGTACACAGAAATAGGTAACATGACTCCAACTAGTTTAAATGATGAGTATAAAAATAGCATTTTTGCACTACAATAAAAATTATATTTAGGGGCAGGGAGATGGCTCAGTGGAATAAGTGCTTCCCTGGCAAGCGCAAGGGCCTGAGTTCTAATCCGCGGTTCCGCAAAAAAAATTATAGTAGCGATAACAAGACATAGTCATTTTATCCGTCCACAAAATACTATATTTTTCTGAGAAATAAATTACCTAGTAGCTTCAAATTTCATTAGATAGATTAATATTCAGTGTACAATGAATAAAATAGCCAGTATAGTTATAGAAATACAATATGCAGTAAAACTTGAGGCAAAATAAAAGTAAAAATAGAAATAAAAGAGAAAATTGATAATATAGAACATGGACACCACAAAAAGAATGGAAATAAGTCCTAATGTAATAGTAATTACCCCAGTATAAAAGGATTTATCTACTAAAACATCCAGTTTTAAAAAATAACACAGCTAAAATGGATCTAAGAGAGTACCATTAAAAAACAGATTCGTAGTACAAGCACATGACAAATTTTTCTTTGTAAAATTACAATGGTATGCAATAAGTGAAAAAGGGCAATCTACCAAGATACAACAAAATGAAATTATACAAACCTTGAACTCTAAAACACAAATCTGACAGAAACGCCACAAGAGATGCACACATTCATCAACATTTTCAGATTTAATATGCTGTTACCAGAAACCAGTAGATCAAAATAACAGATCATTAGAGAAAGAAGTTAGACTGTCTGAGCAATGCCGCTAACAAGGTTTTACGCGCACACACTTTTATCTCAGATGTAAAGACCACAGGCAATAAATTGGAAATCAACAATAAGAGTGCATTTAATAAGCCTCTTGTGTCTTGGAATTTTAAAATGCTTTGCTCAATAACATACAACATAGGAAAAATAACAATGGCAATTCAAAAATGCTTAGAAACATAACAACACTAATGGCATGCTAAATCAATTGTCCACTACCGGTATCTGGGGGAAGAAAACCCTGAAAAATCAATAGCTTTTACTATGCACCCATCCATTTCCTAATAAATCAAACCCATGTCCATTTGTAAAACATTGCTAGAAAAGGGTTGTTGGAAGCATTTTTCCTTGATGGCTGCTATTTGATATTATTGATTCGAATCGAGGTTCTCATTTTCCCAACAAAAGTATGAGTCACTGTTTGTCCAAGCTTAAAACAAAGGGAATATTTGTGTAGATAGTCTTCAGAGTTGTGAGTAACGGAAGTATAAGACCATCTGCAAGCTGGCGGAACCAACCCCAAAGACGACGAAAGCAGCTCCGTCTATGGAAAGAAGCGGATAATGCCTCAGTTTGCTTCGTCTCCCTTTTTCAATTGTTTCTCCTGTTTGTCTTCTTCATTTCTTACACATTTCTTTCTTCTTCCAACTTTACATGCATATATCTGGTAATATGAATGACGGGTTGGAAGACATTACTATGTACTACAACAAATACTGTCAAATTCGTATTACTTTGTAGAGTGAAAATCTGTATCACTTGTAATACAGAAGGACAGATCTGCTTGTTTCTCTGGAGGAGCTCCAGTCTTCAACTTCACCTTGGATGTCATTGTCTGGCTCCCGGGCAGATTCTTCAGCTTCTGGTGTAGACCCTCCAGCCTTCCAGTGTAGACCCCCCAGCCCTCTGGTGTAGACCCTTTTTTCTGTTTTAATTCTAATTTGTACTCTCTTTAAAAAATAATTAAAAAAAGAAAACAGCTCATGCCAGCCCATAGCAAAATTAGAGCTGACCAGATAACCCTACGCACCCCACTGGATCTATGGGTAAGATGTTAAGACAGCTCAATTGGAAAGAACAGAGAGTCCCAACATGACTTGTAATGGAGCACTAGCGAACAGGACAATAACTTTATTCTGTTTCTCTTAATTTGTGGCCAGTGACACAGATCAACAAACTTTTTCTGTAAAGGTCCAGATAGAAAATATGTTGGGTGCTTTGAGTCAAACAGTCTCAACTCTGAAGCAACAGTGTAAAAACAGCCACCAGCAATTCATTAATGAATGGGTGTGGCTATGTTCCTGTAAAACTTTATTATAAAGGAGAAATGGGTCAGATTTGATAGGACAGTGATAAATTGCAGGACTCTAATCTTTCACAAGTAAATGACCAGAGAGAAAATTTGAATTTAAGATTAATTTCTATTTGATAAATGCAAATCTTTTCATTGGTTCATAGTTGTTTTGTTGTGAAATACACTTCTACACTTTGTAGAAATCCAGGAAATTATTCAAATATAATATTAAGTTTCTCGAACTATTCTAGAGTTTACTATATTATTTATGTACTTTCACTAAATTATTTTCTGCCAGCAATGTTGATGCTATAATAAAATTTGAAAACAGTTTATGAACTAAATCACCAAAATATATAGAGAAACAAATAAGGATAGATTTAAAAAATGAAGCTCTTTTTCCCTTAAATATTTGGATATATGCAACACCCAGTTTTAGGAAACTAAGCTTAAGGGTTTTACTTTTTTTGTAAAATGTGTTATTTCAGTCTTACAGCATTTGCATGTGGAAAAGTGCTGGCTTGCTTGCTTGCTCTCTCTCTCTCTCTCTCTCTCTCTCTCTCTCTCTTTCTCTCAATGTATTTTAGTACAGGGTCTACAGGGTCTCACTACATAGATCAGACTCATACTGATCCTCCTGTTTTCAGCCTCCCCAGCGCTGAAATAACAAGCAAGCATCACCACGCCCAGTCTCAGTCTCCCTCTCAGCGTGCCGCGGGGTCAGGGCCAGCACAGCTCGTGGTGCCGGGCCTTGAACCCTTGCCCCTGTCTGTGCTCTACCTAAGCATGTGCTTTAGTCTGCTGAGCTATCTGGCCAGCCCCTTGAGAAAAGTGCTTTCTCATGGGAAAGTTAATAATGCTAAGTCTCTGCCTTGTACTCAGATAGTCAGTGAAATGGTATGGCCAGTGGCCCGTGACCACTGTTGTTGACTTCCCACAGCTATATGCTTTCTTTCTATGGCCTCTGCAATATCCTGGTATTCTCAGCTCTTCACTTTCTTTGGATCAATGGCTATGTAATGGCCATGTGATAACAGGAATATATCACAGAGATCAACAACCACTTTCTACAGCTCATCTATATTGTCCTGTGTGTTTAAAGGAAAACCCATTTATTGAAATGTCATAAAAGATGACTTTGATTAATGTTATTAGTGGCTAGAAGTAAGGTTTTGTTCAGTGAGATAGCAAAGGAACTCTGATGTTGAACAGTATTCAATAAACACAGGAGAGGGGAGGACAGTGGGATTTTCTTATCCTTTAGACATTTATGCACATGGTAACTGTCAGCATCAAGAGAAAAATAGGTCTCTGTGCAAAGGAATGGAGAAGCACAACTCATAAATACATCTCACACAGCTGAAACTTATTTACAAGAATCAAGTCACTCATTAACAAAGATTAGAATTTATAGAAATATTCACTTCAACATCTCTGCTTCCATAAAGCACAGAAAATTATTTAAATTTATGAGGTTTTCTGTGCGGGGAGAGCTGCTGCTTCCTACCTTGAACAGCAAGCAAGGAAAATTAAGGAAGAAAGATGTGGTGCTTGATCGATTGTGTCAACTGGAGTAAAAGAATCTTGATCAGATGGGCTCAGCAACTCCACACTATAGGGTGGGAAACCTGCCCTAGGGCAGTTTGTCACCTGTGTGGTACAAAGGGAAAACAAAGAAGGACAGATCTGCTTGTTTCTTTGGAGGAGCTCCAGTCTTTGACTTCATCTTGGATGTCATCACCTGGCTCCCAGGAAGATTCTTCAGATTCTAGCATAGATCCTTCAACCTTCCAGTGTAGACCTTCAGCCCTCCAGTGTAGTCCCTGCAGCCTTCCAGTGTAGACCCTCCAGCCATCTGGTGTAGACCCTCCAGCCCTCCAGTGTAGATCCTTCAGCCTTCCAGTATAGATGCTCCAGCCTTCTGGTGTAGACCCTCCAGCCTTCCAGTGTAGACCCTGCAGCCCTCCAGTGGAGATCCTTCAGCCTTCCAGTATAGACCCTGTAGCCTTCTAGTGTAGACTCTTCAGCCTTCTGGTGTAGACCCTTCAGCCTTCCACTGAAGACCTGTTGTATTCTTGACACAGACTTGCAGGAGACACTGCAGTGGGCTGCGAGCCTTCAGTTGGATCCTTTGGTTTCTGGTATGCAGATCAACCCTCTGCAGGCTTCCGTGTCTGACTCTGTGGGAAGCCCTTGGACGCCAATCTTGTAAGTGCTTAGACGCTTGTATGTCTTGTGTTATATATGTTTCTCTAGTAAACACTGATGATACCCTGGACTCCTCTCTTTTGGAAATGTTTAGTTGCTTTTCGAAGATGAGGCTACGCTGCAATAGGGGCCATGAGAGAATTGGTAGAACGAACAAACTTCTCTCACCTCTCCTCTGTTTTCATTTGGGGAAGAGTTGTTGGCTGCCTCTTTGCTACAAGCGATTCGCAGTGAGATCCCAGCCGCTGATATTCCAGGCCAGGTGGTCACACTGGACAGCGCAATAATCCCTCCGGAAGTGAGGGATTTATAAGAAGAGTGTCCACGCATCCTGACCTCTCCTCCTTGGGCATTTCCTTCTCTGCCCATTGTCAAATTTAAGACTCACTGCTAGTGGACCACAACCTCACGAGACAAAGCACAGATAACTATGGTAAGGGAAACCCTGCCTAAGAGCCTCCTAGTGCTGCTGACAGAGAGAGGATGAGATGCTACAGAAGGGTTTTTCAGCCTCAGCAATAGTGACATTTAGGCCAAGATAATTCTCTGTTGCATGTACCTTGTAAAGGGGTGAGCCAAAGCCATTAGATAACTGTAACATCTTCCTTTACCCAGTCATGACAACTAGAAAGAGATCCATCAATGCCAAGTGTTTCCAGAGAGGCAACACTGCTCACAGGTGAGAACCTTGTACTTTTCATTTTGTAATTTTAATTTTTGCAGTACAGGGGAATGAATCCAGCATCTTCCCACTGAGCTACACCCTCACACTTA
>NW_004524905.1:1215154-1216208 GCF_000260255.1 Octodon degus
AAAAAAAGAAAAAAAAAAAGAAAAAAAGAAAAGAAAACTTTCAGAAAAGAAAGAAAGAATCTAAGACCTCAGTTAAAAAAAACTTACCTAGGTAAAATGGTATGAAAATTTAAAATGCTGAAGCAAAAGGGACACAAGACCTTCCAGGAATAAAGCATCAGATTTCCAAATAAAAAGAACACAACCGACAACATAATTCTCAACATCAACCATGAGTCTGAGTAATACTGCCAACTACTTTGAACACAAACTCTGTCTTCAGCCAAAATGTCAATTAAATATGAGGAGGTGATAAAAGTCCTCTTCAGTGATGGTAGGCTTCAAAAGACCTGCCAGACAAGACCCACTCGGAAGTGATGGGAAGAAGTATTGAGCTTCAAGGGGACGCAGCAAGAAGTGCACAAGAGGACAGTAGTGTGTGTTAGGCATATTCATCGTGGTCTACAAAGCCCAGTATAACAAAGAAAAAAGGAACATGTGTCTTAGCCAGGAGCTAAAATTCTAGACATTATCAAACACTGGGCAAGATGTGGGCAGGTTAAAGGGATATGAAAACTTGCTGAAAAGGTGTCTTGGTGGAAGAAAGATGCAGACACTGAATTTAAGAAAGCAGTCATAAATATGGATTTAATTAGTGGCTATTAACAGAAAAAAATTCCAGAATATATTATATTTAAATTTTCAGGAAAAAAAATCAATCTAACAGAAATCAAGAATGTAATATAAAAACAAAGACAAAACATAACAAAAAGAAAATATGAAATAACATAGTAGAAACAAATTAGTATGAAAATTTAAATATGCTACATTTATCCACCAATCATGGAAGCAGTGGGCCTGGATTATTGAGTTTGATTTCATGAATTGTTGCCCAGAAAACACATGTGGCTCAGTTACTCTTTTCTCCTTGCTGGGACAAATACCCGACACTCAAAATGAAGAAAGGAAAGGTGTATGTAGCTCATAGTTACTGGAGGTTTCAGTCCATATTCAGCTGGGTCCAAGGCAGAGCAGCACTTAGCAGAAAGCAACTTTTCATGGCGGCAAAGAACAA
>NW_004524905.1:1217138-1219889 GCF_000260255.1 Octodon degus
AAATGATTAGATCAAGCTGGATAATAGCCATACAATTATAAAAGATATGAATGACATACTTAAAACCTTGAGACATTCTAATAGGTAGGACCCTGTAGCCACCAAACAACACAAATTATTTTTGCCAGATTGCAGAAAATAGTCTGATCCTTTTGCTTCTCACTTACTTTTCTTATAAGATGGAGTAGAACTTATGGTACATATTTGCAGATGAAACATTCCATTACTTACCAAACTCCTTAGGCTGAGAAAAAATTTTAATCAGGTTGCTGGAAGTTAGCTAGACTAGCAAAACCCAAAAACTTGGATATGTAACTGAACCTGGTGTCTCACTTACTCTTCCCTCATTGCTGGGACAAATACACTCAAAATGAAGGAAGGAAAGGTTTATTCAGCTCACAGTTACTGCAGGTTTCGGTCTGTACTCGGCTGGCTCCAAGGCAGACTGGCACAGGGAAGAAAGCAACCTTTCATGGCAACAGCAAAGGACAAAAGAGCAAAACGGAGAAGCAGCAGCAACAATGGCTACAGAGAGCATGTCTGTCTCCCTTAAATTCCTTTCAGGCCATCCACCCCAGGCTGGTGTAGTACTCACAGCCACAATCCCAGCAGTACTAAGACCCATAACCCCAGCGGATCATTGGTTCATCTCAAACCCTAGAAGTCCCCACCCCCTGACTGCACAAGGCTTTGGGGGGACAGCTAGACACAAACCATAGCACTTGGGTAATAACCAAACATGATAGTGTTAACAACAACAAATATTTTCAAATATCCTGATGTATAACATCTATGAAAAAAGTGACATTCTTATAAATGACATAGAAGTTAATCAGAGTATGTGAGAAATTATTCCTATTTTGAAATGGGGCAATTTTAATATGATAGATACGTCAATTCTAACCTGTAATAACATGCACGCTAATTTGTTTCATTTATAACACTAGTTTAGTTCATTGAAAAGAAAGCTCCATGCCATTTTAGGCAAGGGACTGGAAGGTTCTTGGTTTTGGTGTGTGCACAGAGGCACACAGAACACATGCACAATGGGTACCAAGGAATGACTATATACCTGACACAGCCAACATAAGCTTCCCTCTGTTAGCAAATTATGATGACGCACCAGCACCTGTAGATGACAAAATGAAATAAAGGGTCATCATCTAATGTCCAATATGTAGCACATGTAAAAATCCTGTGAAACAAAAATAAGAGCTCAGACAGGATAGGAGAAAAATCTTCAAGGGATCCAGCGTGACAGACTGCAGCAAAGTTAGCAGTCTCCCAGTTTCCCAGGGTAGGCACTGCCCCAAGCACAGCATTAGTCATACAATCTAAGAAAGGATGCCGGGGAAGAGACCCCTAATCTCTCAGAGGAGTTGCAGCTTCAGGGAAGGAGGAAAGAGTACCAGTTGCACTTATTTTTGCTATGCGTAGGAACAGAAGGCCTTGCAACAATCTCCTGAGCTGGTCAGTGGGTCCTGCACATTGTCCGAGAGAACTCCTCAGTTTCCTCTGCCAGAAAAGTGAGCTTTGTGTCAGAGCAGCTGGCTCAGCTCTGCAAACCAAAGCACCTCTGGACTGATCCCAGACAGAGCAAGCAGAGGCCTACAAACCCCAAACCTGGGTCAGAAAAGCAATCCTCTCTACTCTATGGGAACAAAAGGTGCAGAAATTTTGAAAGGCCACAGTGTGAGACAGCAAAGGTTTGGAGAAAATCCAAGCTGTCTCTGACCCCTGGGAGCACTCCATATATTAGCACCACATGGGCTCTCCGGTGTCCTGAGGTTAAGCTCATCTTTTCAAGGGACAGTAATTACAGGATCAAGCACATGAAAATGTAACGTGGGCATGAAAATTACTGTTCCCTTCCTGGTTGCTTGGAAAGGTTGCATCTGGCCGTGCAGATTCAAAGGCAGCGGGCACATTTCATAAAGAAACTTTGAAACTGGCTTGGGGGGAGGACTCAACTCAAAGGGTAAAGTTCAACCCTATTATTTATTTATTTTATTTATTTATTCATTTTGGGGCACTATACTTTGAAGGCATCTATATATATATTCAACTCAACACTGATTCCACTCTGAGCAACACCCTCAGGACAAGAAGCATGTCTAAGCGGTGTGGGCTTCTCTTAGATGAGAGAAGAAGTCTTGCACTCCGTCTATTGCCTTGATGTTTCCGACCTATTTCCCTTCCCTCCACTCGCACAGAATAGCACACTGTCAAGCAGAGGATAACAGAAATGGAGGTAAAAGGTACTATTAAACCCTCTCACAGTTACATTTGAAAAATCTAAGGCAGACTAATATTTTATGCAAACCTTTCTAAAATCATGCCAAAACTTACAATAGACATTGTGAACAGGGAAGAAGCTATTCAAAAGAAAAGACAAACTGTGGTAGGGGAAAAGGGATAGGAAAAAAGGGAAAGGAAAAGATATATCTATAGACAAATAGTTAAAATAGTTACACAGCTAGGTTCTCTTAGCTCGTTGAAAAGGAAGGTATGAGGGCTGGGAAGACAGCTCAGTGGCCTAAGTGCCTGCCTGGAAAGCTCAAGGACCCCGGTTCCATCTCTGATACTGCATGCCTTGCTGGCCCCACCCTGGGTGTGCTGTGCCAGCCACCACAACCGGGCATGGTGGCACACACCTGTAATCCCAGCACTGGAGAGCCCGAGACAGGAGGATCACTATGAGTCTGAGCTGTGTAGCAAAAATCCTGTGCCAAATAAGTAAAAGATTTTTTT
>NW_004524905.1:1220134-1221518 GCF_000260255.1 Octodon degus
CTCCCAAGTGCTAGGATTACAGGTGTGCGCCACCACACCCAGTCTCAGTTGCTGTCTCAGCGCACCCTGGGGGCAGGCCCAGCATGGCAGCCCTGGGGATTGAACCCCTGGCCCCAGAGCCTGCTTGCAGGCGCTTTAATTGGCTGAGCTATTTGGCCAGCCCTGAGGCATATTCAAAAATGTAAACATGGGTCCTAATTTTGATGGCATTTGAGGTAAAAGAGAATTTGGAAATAAAGTTATTTCCCAGTGTAGGACTAAAGGAAATCAAAATTGCAAGAGAAAAATTGCAAGGCAAACCAAAGCCTGAATTCCACCTAAACTTCCTGGCCTGGCTTTTCTTGCCAGAGAGTCCAAGACATTCTCAGACTTACTGCCTGCCCCACGTCTTGACTGTGATTTCTTAGCATGTCCTGCATAATCAGTGAATTCCCATCTCCTGACCAAGGCCTTTCCTTAAGGCTTGGGTGGGATGCTCAGACCAACAGCAGAAAAAGATCTGATTGTACCTGAAATGAATACCGGGATCCTGAATGCTCTCACATGATAAAAATGCGATGGTCCAAAAACATGAACGGACGAATATCACCTGACTTGTTTTTCACGAAGTAGAAACTTCCGGTACGAGGGGCCCGGGAGATGGCTCATTGGAATAAGCGCTTCCCTGGCAAGCGCAGGGGCCTGAGTTCAATCTCCGGTTCCACAAAAAAAAAAAAAAAAGAAAGAAAAAGAAAAAGAAAAGAAGCTTTTGGTACGATTAACAGTCTACAATTGCCTTTAAATGCGGAGGTTCGGTGGACAGCAATGGGAATCATCCCTCCAGGATGCAAGTACTGAAGCAGGACCTGCGTAAAAGAACTGGAGGCAACTGGCCTGCAACGCCGGGGGCGGTACCTCAAGAGAATTCGCCACAAATGGTACAATAGGCTGACTGCCCACAAGCAGCTATATAGGGCAGCAAGGGTCTAATACTCCACCCATATAGGTGGGCAGCTCCTGCTCTGTGCCCACAGTCCTCACCTTAGCTCATAGTACACAGCTCACTGGAGAAGTTTAACGCTCTTCATACCCATAAAAGGATTTCCTATGATCAGCCACCATGGTAAAAAATTGTATAACCCAAGGGAATGAAGAGTAGTAGGCCTTTTAGGGTTTCCTGAAATGTCCACATCCCCACTTCTCCCTCCCAGTTTACGTAAAGCCAGCTCATTCCAGGTCTCCAGTGATCACCAAGAGCCAAAGCTCCCGGCTGCTGCTTTTTCCTTGCAAGAAATATGCTATCCTGGGGGCCTGCCCCTTAGCTCAGTTCTTTAAGTGGCTGCTTCAACAAAGCAGTCAGGCTCAGGTTGCTGTGGTTCGATCCCCACAACTCAAGCCAGCCAAA
>NW_004524905.1:1222393-1233521 GCF_000260255.1 Octodon degus
GCCCTGGGTTTTGTTTAAACCCAAGCAGAACCAAACACGCAGTGACAACTTCTTGACACACTGTCCTCTTTGTCCAGTTTCTGGTAAGAACATTCATTCCATAGGCGCATAGCAATAACTTCTCTCGCGTTAGCAGAGGCTTAGTTGGGACGGCTCATCATGCAAGGGCTAGTTGACCTTCATAACATTAATGAGGCACTCTCGAGATGATTGTGAGGAGAACAGATGCAGGTTCCATAAAAGGGGACAATTTGAACCAGGAAAGAGGCACTAAGTCCTGCAGCTTGTTGTTGACAGCAGCTTGGAAGCACAGATTAAGCTTCCATTCCGTCTCATTATCTTTGAACTGAGTCACAGGAGATAGAGATTAGGCCTCCTAAATTGCCCTCCTCACTCATGCCGAAGTCATTTGGAGTGCAAGAACCCTGGCCTCAGGTCCCCACCATCCTGCAATAGGCTGTAGAATGGGGCCTCGGCTGTGGGACACCCAATGGGAATGCTTGTCTGCATGCCTGGGATGGAGGAGAAGTGAAAACACTACCTTTGCATAATGAGGATGTACGTGTTCTCAGTTGGACAGTGTGGCTGGAAGAGAGCTGACGGCTCTGTGGGTGGCTGTGAGCAGAGCCATCAAGTATTTCTGTGTTCAGATCTGTGGCATTCACTGCCTGGTCCTATTCTCAGCTGTAAATAGAATAGAAAAATGCAAATATTTCTGAGCGATCATAATTTCCTGGAATATTGCTCTGAGGTTTTTTTTTTTTCCAAATTTGGACTGCCCAGATCCAGCCAGAGAGCTCAGAGGACTAACGCACTGGGGTTCGATCCCTAGCACAACATGCTGTGCCAGGAGCTGGAGAGATGGTTCAGTGGTCTAAAGCCTACTTAGAACAAGCTTAGCAAAGCATCAGGGACCGCGGTTTGATTCCCCCAGCACCACATGCCAGCCCCGCCCCCTGGTGGGCTGAGCGGGCCACACACACCACACACACTCTCTCTGTCTCTCTCTCTGTCTCTCTCTCTCTCTCAAATAAATAAAAATCTTAAAAAAAAAAACAAAAACATGCTGTGCCAGCCCTGCCCCCAGGGCATGCTGAGACAGTGAATGAGACTGGGTATGGTGGCATGAGCCTGTAATCCCAGCACTTGGGAGGCTGAAAGTAAGATTACCATGAGTCTGATCTGTGTGGTGAGACACTGTAGATCCCGTACTAAATACATTAAAAAAAATTTGCACTACTTTTCTCAAGATATTTGTGATGTGCCATTAAACCCTATTTCCCGTAAGTAATATGGGCTGAATTATTATTATTATTATTATTAATTGTTATTTAATGTATTTGCTACAGGGTCTCACTACGCAGCTCAGACTTGTAGTAATCCTCCTGTTTGTGCCTCCCCAGCACTGGGATTATAGATATGCACCACCACACCTGTTCCAGGTATTTGACTCAGTACACCCAGTTGGTGGGGCCCGTGTGACATGTGGTGCTGGGGATCGAACCCCAGTCCCTGCACCTGCCTAAGAAAGTGCTTTAGTCTGCTGAACTATCTTGCCGGCCCCCTATGGGATGAATTAAGGTATTAAGTGTTTTTCTCAAAAAGGTCAAACACTCTAAAACCTTTCAGTGGAGGTGAATCTCACAAAGAGTTGAGTAGTCCCTCTCCACAGTGGGAAGAAGGTAGGGGAAGAGCACCTTGGTGGCCTGAGCATTTGACTCCTCTGGGCGAGCAGAGATGTGTGTGCCTAAATTTGCCATCTTTGGCAATATAAAGGTGTGTCCTGGACACGCATCCCGTGTCAGATGATGTTTCTATTGGCTGAGTGTCATTTATGAACACCCAGGTGGCCACTGAGGGGATAGGTAACCCTAAACAGATCTGCTAGGCTGGAGACAGCTCAGTGACGTAAGCCCCTGCAAGCTGAAGGTCCTGAGTTCCATCGCCAGTATGAAGAGAAAAATCAGAGTGCACTGAACAGATCTGCTGGGGGTGGCCTTGCCCTCGCATTGATTAGACCTCAAGTGCAGAACTGCAGAAGTGTTTCTCAATTCAGTGAAAATTTCTCCCTCCATTAAGTATTTTAAGACAGCATTTGCAAGTTGTTGCATCCACAAGCCTTTCCCCCCAAAACTGTGATTGCACTTAATTCTGTTTCCAAGCAAATCTTCTCCCTGGAACGTGTCTGTAACTGTGCTGCTTAGCACATTTATAACCCTGCGGCTTGCTTACCTGGAAAATGCCTCCTTGCTAACTTTTAATGGAAGTGTCAGTGACATAAATAACTCTCCAGAGAGCTCTCACGCCTTCTGATTTTTGATGATGGAAATGTAAGGGAACAGCACAGCTGGGGGAATTAACAGGAGAAAAATCACAGTTCTAATGATCTCTCCCAGCCTCCCTCCCTCCTCTGGTTTATTTCAGTTGTTCAATTTTATTGTTATTCATTTAATTAAAACACATGTGCATGTTTTCAAAAGCTTAAATGTCTAAATAAGACATTGGGAAGGAAACTGAAAAGGAGCATGACGGTGTATGTATGTTCAAGCAGAAACGCAGTATGTAGGTGTGTGTGTGTGTGTGTGTTGTGGAAATAAATGTAGCATGGTGTGCACACTCTTCTATGAACCATCCCTTTATGTGAATACTCTGATTATGCAATAAAGCAAAATGGTGGCTAAAATCCCCCAAGTGATGCGTAGCAGTAATAACCTGAGACAGCACAGGGTGGGGGGCATGGGCTGGATTCTTGTGTGCCACACTCCCCAATATTCATATGTTGACATGCTGACCTCCAAAAATCATAGTACAAGGAGGTGGGGAAGGTCACGTAGGTGGAGCCCCATGAATGGGATTAGGGTCCTTTTTTTTTTTTTTTCTTTTTCAAATAATCTATTGAGAAACAAATAGCAATGAAACAGTTTCAAAACCGATCAGTAGGACACTTTCAATAATAAATACATTGCACATTGTTGTCTCTGTGTTTATTCATTGTACAAGTTGCAGATATGACATCCCGTCCACAAACACTATTAGAAAAATAGTGTTTGTGAATCCTATTCATTGAATTAAGAGAATGTAGCTGTATATCTGTCCTAACTATTTTGAATATACAGATACAAAATGGTCATTCATTTGTATCCCCTTTTTTTGTTTAGTTTTGTCAGAGAAGGGTGTTCCATTGTCACTTATTTATTGTAGGTACATAAATTCAGCAAAATATTCCAATATAGTCCCATAGTCCATAATAGTAATGGGCTTTCCATAAGACTGGCAATGTCAGAAGTTGTTGATCTGAGCCCTTTACAGCCCAGCATACCAACATGGCTTCACTTTATATCTCATTTTTATACCTTTCTGCTGGATGGTTAAGACCAAGCTAAAGCAAGACCTATATAACAACAAATGTAACTTTTGTATCTGACAAGGTCAGTCAAACCCCTCAAGATTTATCCTGAAACCCTGTATCGCAGTTTGTAGATCCTTTGTCAGTGTCAGCCATGTGGATGAATCATGGCCATTGCTTGACCAATGTGCTCACTGAGAAAGCCTGAGAGAGTGTTTTCTCTCCATGCAACTCTCCTTAGGCACACTCTACACCGTTGATCACTTTCCTCTGTGGCCCCATAATCTCCTTGATCAGAAAATTTGGGACATAACAGAGTTACATGATGTTACAGTACAGGTTCTCCTATGCCCTGAGTCTTCACTGACCTTGAGAGGCGAGGGGGAAAAAAAAAAAAAAAAGAAAGGCTAGGGCCAAAATGTTGTCTGTGGTATCCTTATAAAAGACACCACAAAACGTCCCTGCCTCTTTCCTCCTTTGAAGGCCCATTGACAAAATGAACTAGAAAGGTAGCTCTCACCAGGGATCAAATCTGTTACCAGGTGTTTTACCTTCAATTTGCAGCCTCCTGAAGTGAGAAATAAATAGCTGTGTGTGCGGTTTTTTTCTACAATCCTTTGGGGTTTAGTGTCCAATTATGGCAAACTGAACGTACTAAGAGGATGAGGATTTTCCCCCTTTTTTCCTATACCCTACCTAGTATGCACTGATAGATGGACCCCCCAAACACACAAATAGGTTCACACATAGAACAAACACAAAGACACACTCATCAACAGAAACAAACCCAGAAAGTAGAAACTGCCGGTTTTTTTAAAGAAACTCATACCATATAAAACTAAATTAACCTCCCTTAGCTCCTGAAGTTATTCCTATTAACTGAGCGCCGTAAGTTTTTAAAACAAAAGCAATAAAAAATAATCTCAGTGGACAAGAACTCATGTTTCTTTTGGTCCGTAAGAATTTTATTTCAACATTAGGGAGTAGAGTTCATTAAATTTCAGCAAATCTAATAGTCACACCATAACTAGACCTTAATTATTTCTTGCCTTGATTATCAGAATGTAACTTTAAGTTACAATGTTTTGCTTAGATTATAGTATTCAAAAATTTTAATGGACTGACAGCTTTTTTAAATAAGAATGGTTTTGAATGAATAAACGTAATTTGCAGCTATTCCTGAAAAACGGGAAGGGCTGGAATAAGAGTTTTGCATATTCAATCCACATGGTCTTCCTGACACTGAGAAGCATCCACTGCGATTATGACTGAATTCACGTCCAGGTGTCTACACGTGCACCTGCTGGTAAGTGCAAATCGGTGGCCCCTGATTCACGTATTATATAGATGAATGTGCCTGTGTGTGGGTGCAGAGGAACAAATTGTCTCCTTCTCCTCTGTCCACCTTCACCCCACATGCACAAACCTGGTGGGATATTGTGTGAAAGGGGGAAGCTGCACACCACCCGCCTTGCGATGTCTATTTTCTCACATTCTCCACCCAACCAAATCTCTTCCTTCCTTGCTCTCCTTAGTACTGGGCATGGTGTCCCTTTATTTTTGGTGGACAACATAGTGAATGAAAAACTTCTGCCTCTCAGTTGCTCAGACAAACACTGTGGGTCACTCTTAGCTCACCTCCTGGACATTAGGTAAAGCTGAGAAAGAAACTGCCCACACTTTTGCAGAAGGTCAGAAGGGTAGTAGGGCATCTGTTGAGCAGGGAAAGACAGCATGTGTTTGATGGATCACAAAGCATCACATGTGACAGCAGTTAAGATTTGTTGGGGCTTGGGTCCTCTCTCTGTCTCTCTCTCTGTCACTGTCTCTGTCTCTGTCTCTGTCTCTGTCTCTGTCTCTGTCTCTCTCTGTCTCTCTGTCTCTCTCTCTTTCTGTTTCTCTCTGTCTGTCTTTCTCTCTCTGTCTCTGTCTCTCTCACTCACTCTCTCTCTGTTTTCTATCATTTTATCTTACTTATCCTACATTCTGTGGGTTCCATGTGATCAATTGGCTCTTATTCTTAATTTGTGGAGTATGTCATTACTACTTCTTGGGAAATATGTGGACAGGAGAAGAGAATGTTACATGGAGAAGTCTGATTTTGTATTTCATCTCTTAGAGAATTCCCCACCAACATTCTCCTCTGAGGATTCAGTCTAGACACAGAGAAGGTAGGAAGTGTTTCATATTGTGAACGCCTGTGTCACAGGCCCAGGATGTGATAAGTTAAGATGTGGTTTTCTTTACCTGGTCTAGGACTGTAGCTGCAGAGCTGCCTCACATCTTTCTCTCCTGCTTGGCCTGCTTCCTGAATAGAAGAAGTGCTGACATATTTTTTTGTTTCTCTCTTCATCCTTTCATATCTTTAGGTATAAAAAACTAAATCAAAACTGTCCCATTGCTCAACTGTACCTCGGGCCTTGATTTTTGCTCCTTGTAGAGTTTTGGTCCAGTCTTACAGAACTCTACCTTGTCCTAAAGACCATGTCTTGAGGAGTGCATGTCTCTTCTGCTTGTTTTCTTTTGCATTTAAGAGATGATGGCCTGGGATTGGCCCATGACCAAGAGGATTTCCTGTGGTTTCAGAGTCAATTGGGGCATGATTGACTTTGAGCCCAGTTCAACTGCAAAGGGGTGCTCTCAGCACCCCTCAATCTTTGACCCCAGACAAACATCCATGACCACTTTCCTTGCACACTCAGGAGGAAATTCTTGTCAAGCAGAGGGGTCCCTTGTATGAGGCTAGAGGAGCTCTGGACTCCAACTACCTGGAATCCACTCCATGTCTGGAGGATGCAAGGCTGTACTCAAGAAATCCCCTCCGGAGTAGGCTCTGTCACTCTTGTGGAGCCTGCATGGCACAGTATTTGTGGAAGTGCCTGATTTGCTTTGCAGCCCGGCTTACACATTTTGATATGGCTGCATTAAAATCTCTGTGTTTTCCTGAGACAGGGAGGATGGACAAGACTGGAAGAAGGAATTGGGATCGGGCTGTGCCTCAGAATCCAAGTATATAGCATGAAACAGAATTCTTAGCCCAGGGCATATGGAAAAAATAGTTGCTAGACAATCCCTAAACTGAGTCCAACACTGAGCCCCATTCACCGATCCAGCATCCGAGATGGGACGACAGCACAGGAAATGTTAGTGACCTCAAAAGAACTGTTGTAGACACCAGGACAAAGTACCCAGAGGTTGAGATCTGGATGAAACCTTCACTGTTACTGGGGAGCAGGAAGAAAGATAGAGCAGTACCAGCGGGGAGAGCAGAAGAGAGAAGCAAGAAAGAGTAACTGGCTTCAAGGCGGGCTCACAACACCAGGGTTGGGAGAAGCTGGGATACTGTTTTGCTCCCCTGGAAGCCTACAATGGTGCAATGAAATGTGAACTTCAGAGTGACAGAAATGTCTTTCAAAGTCCTCCGCTTACCAGCTCCAAACGCCGAACAAGTCACTGGGCCGCCCTAAGCTACGATTTCTTCATCTTCAGATGGGCAAGTGTTTCGGTCTGTTTCCCAATTCTATAGCAGAGTACCATGGATTTGGCAGATTATAAAGAAAATAAATTGATTTCTCATAGTCTTAGAGGCTGGGAAGTACGTCAGTACAGGGCAACATCTGATAACGGCCTTCTTGCTGCAACAGAGCACGGTAGAAGATGTCATACGGCAAGAACGAGGAGAGGGCGCTTTGTACCAGTCTACATAACAGTTCTACTCCTCAGGCCACTAACTAGTTCCTGTGATAGTACCATTGAGGTGTTCATGAAGATGGGGGTCAGAAGTATACAGCATGTATAGAAATTAAACATGCTGGCATAACAGAGTAACATCGCCAACATTATTTTTTCCTTTATATATTTAAAGGATAAGAGGGAAACACTGCTGGGAAAGTGGTCCACAAATCTAGAATCACAGTTGATGTTGCCGATAATCTCTCTGCTTCACCACTATAGGGTTTACTAACGTAAAGTCAATTCAACTCCCTGCAACTTTCTCCACAGTGCTAAAAAGCGGTGAGATGTAAGGATATGCCTAGAAATAAAGCCATTGCAGAAAAGTAGAGACACGCAAATGGCCCAGAAAATTCTGCACATGTGAAAATTGTCTAGATATTTCACAATGCCTTCGTGTGTGATGAGGCCGGCAAAGCTGCGAAGCACTTTTGAAAGATGAGCGCTCACCAAGGGCTCTCTGGTTATTAAAGTTTTACTTCTTAAAATGATTGGGGTTTTTTGTTTGTTTGGTTTGGTTTTTTGTGGAACTGGGGATTGAACTCAGGCCCTTGCGCTTGCCAGGCAAGTGCTTATTCTACTGAGCCATCTCCCCGGCCCATTTTTTTATTTTTATTATTTTTTGAAATGGTTGGTTTTGACAGGCTCTATTGCTTATACAGAAATGGAACCTGTGTCTAAGCTTAGTAATGTAGGATTGTAGCTCTTGATTGTATTTATATCAACAACGTGAGATATGAATAATGAGCAATTAGTTGAAATTTCCTGAAGAAAATAGGACCTTTCTTTTGTTTCTTGCCATTGTTTGAATGAATAGGCTCATGAGTTTAATGCTTAGTTCCAAATGTGTGGTCCTGTGATGAGGTAGTGGAGCCTTTACGACATGGGGACTCACGGAAGAAAGGTAGAGCACTGGAGATATGTTCTTGAAGGGGATTTGGGGAATCCAGCCCTTCCTTGTTTGGATCCACACCCCTGAAAGCTGATCTCAGAGCCAATTCTTGCCTTTCCATGGTCTGATCTTAGCATCTCACGGTTTAAATCTCACTATCAAATCACTCTTTTCCAAAAACAAAGCACGGAAAAATGAGAGGAAAGGGGAGAAGAAAAAGGAAGATGAGGGTAGGGGAATTTTCAGGCCAGTGATGAGCTAACCCAAGAATGCTCTCTTTCTAATAATCCCTTCAATAGACACAGAAAAGAAGCCCTCATGTGACATTAGAGGTGTGGGCTGCAGGGCTGAGCGGTGAACAAAATTTAGTGTAGTCAAAACATAGAGATTTTTCATGTTTGCTCTGAATCTTCAGAGTGTCTGTACATCTTCTCTCCTATATTATTGTATTTCTACCATAAGATAGTATTTGTAGTTAGTTTTCACTGGAAAATTTCTTGCTGGTCTAGCTCTTGACCGCTGGTCAAAATACTATTCCACTGAGCATATTGGTTTTGAAAAATGTGCTGAAATGAGGATAGATGACACAGCCTATTAGCTCTTGCACAGAGTAATTTCTCCTCTTGGCTTTAGTATCACATTATTTCAAAAAAAAAAGGTCATATAAGTATCATACATAAATGATAACATTGATTTTTTTGCTTTATTATTTGTCAGTGTAATCAAGAAATATGTCCACAATTCCCATAATGCCCAGAGGATACTATACAATATTTTTCTGCCACTTTCCCAAGATATTTGCCGAGACATCCTGTCACTTATGCCATCTACTGGAAGGGTCAACAGGTTAGTCCTTTTTTCTTAGGGGGACATTCTTCCAAGTCCTTTTCCATAAACAGTTGTGAAGAGTCGTGGTGATTCATTTTAACTACTAATATAATAACTTTTAAAATGTAATCTCAAAAGTCAGGACAAATGTTAAAAATGATTGTCTGACTATATTTGCAACTGCAGTGGTTGAAATTAGAGAGGACAAAGGATGGTAAGAAGCTCTCCTATATAGATCTTTATTGGATTTGTCCTCCTAACTGCAGCATTAATGGGTCTCCATTCAAGTTTCAAGTTTTGTAGCCTTTGTCCTTTCCAAATCCTTCTCTCTCCTCCTTGTCTTAAACTTCCTAGATGGGTAGGTCCTGCCATCATGTTCTCCTGTCAGTTTCTCATCATTGTTACTAGCATCCCACAGCTCCTGGGTCATTCAAGCTCATTTCTAGATAACAATTAGCTCTTGAAAGAAAATACTGAGTCATAGAGTAAAGAACAGTTTTATGTAAAAGAAAAAAGAGTTCTATTGATATTCTGTCCCCCGAATCATTCGCTCCAGCTGGCACATCAGTGAAGCAATTGTTCCTACTGCGGGGATGCACACTGTTCTCGCTGACCCAAAGTCAGAGCTGAATTCCCAGTAATGAGTGTCCACATTTTCTCTCGCACGCAAGACAGACCCTGCTGTGTTCCCTCGCACCATTTGTTGCCAGATGCCATTTTCCATTCCAAAATTTCAGACAACTGTTGATACTTCAGGCATAGCTGTCTTGTCTTGTGGCTTCTCCAACCTGCCAGTACCCCTAAGGTCTATCTGTTGCTCAAGTGAATTATTTTGTTTATCAACGGGGCTGGGTTGACCTCCTAAACCACTGGTAAGACAGTCTGAAACCCCTTCCAGCAACGAGGCGTAGTAACACAAATGACTAGTGGCAACATCTCTGTAGAGACCACCTTTAACAACAAATCCATGAGTGTGTGAATGCAAGTTGGTTTAGTTTTAAAAAGTATACAGCTGGATGCAGTGGCAAATGTCTATAATCCCAGCTACTTGACTGAGGCAGGAGGATTTCAAGCTCCAGGCGTCTCTGAAAAATAAAAATAAAAAGGGAGTCTGGGACATAGGTCAGTGTTAGAATGCTTGCCCAACATGTAGCAAGCCCTGGAATCAGACTCTAGTAACAACACACACACACACACACACACACACACACACACACACACACACAGAGTCTGATATGTCAGATTCCCCTGAGAACTAGAGACTCTGATAACACTGGGACTGCATACATGATAGCAAGATTCCTACATTCATGGACATCAGAGGATGTTTTAGTTCACACTGTCACCTTTCTTTGTCATTTCAGTGGCTCTGATCACCTTGGCATCATGGCAAAGCATCAGTTGACACCAAGGCTGTGTCTTCCCTTGTGTTGGGCCTTGCCCTGTTGACATGTGGGAGTCTGACGTTTGCTTTCAGAGTCTTTTTTAAAATCGTCTATTTATTTGGCACAGAGTCTCACCACATAGCTCAGACCTGTAGTAATCCTCCTGTCTCAGCCTCCCCAGCACTGGGATTACAAGTGCGCACCACCATGCCCAGTTTCGGTGGTTGGCATGGCGTGCCCGGGGTGCAGGGGCTGGCACAGCATGCGGTATGTGGTACCAGGGATTGAACCTGGGTCCTTGTGCTTGCCAGGCAGGTGCTTAGACTGCAAAGCTATCTCCCCAGCCCTGCTTTTAGAGTTTTAAGAAGTGATAAATGTGTATCTCCCCTCATGCATGCCCCCAGCTGAGGCTGAGGAAGACAGCACTGTGCCTGCTCATTTAGGCTCTCCTGCTGTCAGCAAGCATCCTCTGCGTGGTCTGCGAGCTGCTACACTATACGTTTTTGTGAATGATTTTCCCACTTTAAGTAGCCTTCAAGCATAATGTGGAAATGCTGTCTGGTGCTTGGTGTAGCAAGGCTGGGATGTGCGTCTTAAGAAGAAAAGGTTCAGCTTATATAAGCTTCGTTCAGGTGTGCGTTATAAAGCTGCTGGCCGTGAATTCAATGTCTGTGAATACTCTTCCTCTCAGAGCAGTGGTTTAATGTTTACTAATTCAGTGTGTCACAAATTTACAGAATAGAGCTATGATGAATGACAAGATTCAACTGCATCTCTATGACAATGTCATTCTCTGCTTGCTCAGAGGAAATATTGTGATCTCTCTCTCTCACTCTCTCTCTCTGTCTGTCTCTGTCTCTGTCTCTATCTCTCTCTTTTTCTGTCTCTGTCTATCTGTCTCTCTCTTCTCTATCTCTGTCTCTGTCTGTCTGTCTTTGTCTGTCT
>NW_004524905.1:1233621-1237400 GCF_000260255.1 Octodon degus
TCTCTCTCTCTCTCTCTCTCTCTCTCTCTGTCCCCCTACCTTATTCTGACAAAAATTCTCTTGGCTCTAAAACTAACATGCATAATGCCAGATTCAGCTGCATCTCACCATCTCCTCTGCTGTCACCTGAATTAAAGAAAAAACCTCCCTGGCCGCCTGGCTTCTGAGCTCGGGTCTGTGCGTAACACAGCCACTGACAGCTGACTCCTGAAACATCATGTAGTCCGCCTGCTCAAAACTCTTTCCCAGAGTCAAAAGCAGTACATTTTCTACTACCCAGAATAGCTTATACCATCCGCTAAAATCCTTCATGATTGTTTCCTTGCTTCTCTCAGTCTTTCACTATGTTCTGGCTGGCTCTTATGAGCTGTGAGAATCAAAATGACTTGCTTGTGTCAACTCCACTGAAGGATAAAAGTAAGCAAAGTTGGGCAATGGTGAAGGAAGGGTTCTCGGGTGTGACTGCCTAATGCTAGCTATCAGAGACGACGGCCAGCTTCACAGGTTTGCACAGGGGCTACCTCAGCCTTCCACAAAGCACTGAGACTAGAACATCTGCAGGCATAGCCAAATAGGTCGAAGCAAGGGGTCCCCCCAACTCTCTGTTCAACCTCGGACCAACGTCACTCTTGTCACTAAGTATTGTGGCCAAACATCACTGTTTCAGAGTATCTGAGATGATTCTCCTCCCTTCTGTTTTTAAAAAGTGCCCCTTGCTTCGACCTATTTGGCTATGCCTGTAGTTTACTATAACAGGTGTTCTCTGGTTGAAGTCTCTGCTCTTCCCATCATAATGTCATCATGCCTTGTCTAGGGGGTCCCTCCACACTCTCATATAGTCATAGGGCAGACTTCTCGACTTCGTGATTAATTCAGGACCCAGTGCTGGGATTATGGGTGTGAGAGCTACACCCGGCCTGGGGCGGATGTCCTGAATGCAGTGTAAGGGAAACACACTTGCTGTCTGTTGTCATTGTTGCTGCCACTCCTCCCATGTGCTCCTGCTGTTTTGCTGTCTTCTGCCGCCATGAACTGCTGCCCTCCGCCATGTGCCACTCTGCCTTGGAGCCAGCCTAGTTTGCACTGAAACCTCCACTAACTGGGAGCTATAAATCCTTCCTCCCTTCAATTTGGGTGTCAGGTATTTGTCCGAGCAATGAGAGAAAAGTAACTAAGACCAATGTCATCTAAAAATGCTATACAATTTATTTTATACAATAAATACAATTGTTCTTGGGAAGACTTCTTTGATTTTTAAAAAATTAAAATTGACTCTCTCTCTCTCTCTCTCTCTCTCTCTCTCTCTCTCTCTTTTCCTGCTCTAACCTGTGGCTTTTTGTTTCCAGCTAGACTCAGTGCAATGTCTGCCTAGGAAATGTTTGGGCTCTAGGGTGAGTGTGAGTGAGTCTTTCTTCTCTTGTGTACACCCAGGGTCTACCTGCGTATCCTCTACAATGTACAGCAAAGGTGAAGGGAATAGCGATCCTGCTGAATGCTCCCGGGTGCCGTTTTTAGAGGGCAGGATGATGCACTTTGAAGTCAGCAGAACACACAACTCCAGTTCTGATGCCTGTAGGGCTCCTCCATTATTATACTGAGGGATCTAAAGTTACTGCTCTGACTCACTTCTCATGAAGCCTAAAACCCTCCTCACCTGTATGAACCCCCTACAGTGTGTTAAATCCTGGTGGGGTGCGCCCCATAGGTGACCTCATGTGGTGGTTGGGGTGGAGTGTCAAATGATTGGCTGTGGGATCTTCTGGTGGGATTTGTGGTGTGATTTTCAAATCACTTTTGGGTGATTTGATTCAGTCACAGAGGCATGGCTTTGGATACCCCGCAGGTCTCTGGCCCTTTACTGGCTGGGATGCACTCCTCTTACTCCCAGGCCTCCATGGACCAAATAGCTTTCTCTGTCACACTTTTCTGCAGTGATACTTTCTGCCTGGAAACCAGCCTGCCATGGACTGAACTGAATACCCTTAAAACAGGAGCCAAATTATTAATTGTTATTTTAAAAAAAATACAAAATAATGTTTTTTAAAAAAGCATTAGAAATGATACGAAAGGGCTGGCCAGATAGTTCAGCAGACTATAGTGCATGCTTAGGCAGGTTCTGGTACTGGGGTTTGGTCTCCGGCATACTGTGCCGGCCCCTGCCTGGGGCACACTGAGGCCAAGAATGAGATTGGGCGTGGTGACTCACACCTGTCATCCCAGCTCTTGGGAAACTGCAAACAAGAGGATCGCTATGAGTCCAATCTGTGTAGTGACACCCTGTAGCCCCTGTAACAGACACGTTTAAAAAAAAAGAAATGATACAAAATTTCATTAAGCAAAGCAATAGGAATTCAGCAATGGTGACTGTATTGCACCATGTTATCTTTGAATCAGTTGTTTAGGTTACCAGATATAAACCTGAAATATTGGGTTAAAAAAAAAAAACAAAAACCAGAATGAACAAAAACAAAAGGAAAGTAATAAGAAATTAAAACAAAAATAAGAATTTAAAAAAGTAAACATTAACTTCTTTCAATAGGTTAGCAGAAATCAGAAGTACAATTACCCAAAGTGCATATATATACATATATTCCTTCTGTCTTTCATCGTTTTCTTCATCCCAATTTTTCTTTCCCATTGAACAAATTCTTTCCTTTTCACAGTATCTGTCATGACTTTCAGATTTTATTTACTCTTTCAGGTTCTCACACTAGCGAGACAATATGATGTTTGCACATGAGGGTCTGATTTATTTTACTTACCAATACACTCTCTAGTTGTATCCACTTACCTATAAAACCTTGAATTTTTCCTTTTTATAGCTAAGTAATACTCCATTGTATAAAAAAAATCATCTTTTTTTTTTTTTTTTTTTTTTTTTTACCTATTCCTCAGTTGATGGGCATTTGGTTTGTTTCTGAGATTTAGCTATAACAAACTACACTGTTATAAACATGGGTGCACAAATATCGCTATGGTGTGACAATTTCAGTTCTTTTGGAAAAACACCTATGAGAGGAATAGCTGGCTTGAATGGCACCTAACAGGAGCCAAATGAAACATCTCCTCCTTTAGGCTGTGAAAGCTGATTAATACATTCAATTTAGTCCTAATCCCAAATTTACAGGTATGAACTGTTCTCGTGTTCACTTAATGAAGGACTGGATGAAGCTCAGAGCTTGCCTATGTTCTGGAAATTCCTGCTAGCCCCTCCATACTTAGAGTGTGAAATCCTGTTTGATTCATCCTCTGACTTACTTGGGTACTGCAAGCATCTGTGTGTCTCAGTGTGGTCCATTCTGGCCCTAGTGAGACTCCATCGCCAAGTTTTACACCTACTCTGCCAGTGCTAATGCATGCCCGTGCTGAATACTGCTGGCTCTACCCAATGCACTTCCCTCCCATATGCATGCTCTTTGGAAGTGCTCCTGCTGCCCATGCTTATCTACCGGGTGTCCTGACTGGGCACCAAATGTAAGGATCTGTCAGTCTCAGTGTGCTCTGTCTCCCTCTGGAAGAAACGGTGGAGGAAAAGATAGACAAAAAAACAAAAGCTGGGTTAGGTGGTGACTCATCTGCTTGGTTGGCAAGGCAGCCTCCTGGGCAACAATATGAACACTTATTTATACCTTTGCAAAGTTAGTAACATGTGACACAACATTGCCTAGTGACTAATAGCCCATAATGTCCAGGCAGAATGTTTTCCTCAAGACTGTGGTAGAGGCATGGTGAGATGGCTCAGTGGTCTAAAGCACCTACTTAGAACAAGCTTAGCAAAG
>NW_004524905.1:1237830-1238508 GCF_000260255.1 Octodon degus
TTATGCTTATAAATAATGCTGCTTGGAATTTACTCAATATGGCCTTTATTGTCAGTTCTATATAACATCAGACAACAACTCGACAGCAGGGAAAAGAACTCTACTGCATTTTTTTCTTATAAGTAATTTACATTTCACATATAGCACATTTGTCAGGACAATAAAAAGTATATATTTCCTCTTTCAGACATTTATTACAGAGGTAAGTAGATACTTTACATTTATAGAAGAACATTGGAAGTCTGAGAGAACAATTGTTTTATTGTATTGATTCAGGGAATACTAATATTCTCTTGAAAGCATAAACACTTCTTTTCTAAAATATTTTGCCTGAGCTATAAGTAGGAATACCACAATACTTCCAAGAAAAGAACAGTATATTTGAAATGGAATGTTTTAAACCTTAATGTGTTGTCTCTTACTATAACTGTACTTTTTATATCTTTGGAACTTAACATCAGGACTAGTTCTGGGAATAAAATTTAAAAATAAATTTGCACTTATTTCTTTTTCTTAAATTTTAATGAGAAAGAAATAGCAAAGAGACAGTTTCAAAACAGGTTAGTAGGACAGTTACAATAATTAATACATTGCAGGGGCCGGGAAGATGGCTCAGTAGAATAAGCACTTGTCTGGCAAGCGCAAGGGCCTGAGTTCAATCCCTGGTTCCGCAAAAAA
>NW_004524905.1:1238683-1241729 GCF_000260255.1 Octodon degus
GAGAAAGTAGCTGTATATCTACAAATTTGCATTTCCAATAATAAATAAGTGAAACGTTTTTCAGTGGAACTGATATTTGCATAGAAATCATAATTTTATTTGGCATCCTGTGTTAAATGGATATTGACCTGTGCTACTGCATACCCTTGAGTCTAAGTCTTTCCATATAGTTTGCTTAATAAACCACCCTAGGGCCAGGGAGATAGCTCAGTAGAATAAGTGCTTGTCTGGCAAGTGCAGGATGCTGAGTTCAATCCCCAGTACTGCACAAATTAATTAATTAATTAATTAAATTTAATTTAAAATAAACCACTCTATAAGTTAATGGCTCAACCCAACTGTGTTTGATTATTTTCATGATCTTGCAGGAAGCTTGGGCTCAGCTGGATGGTTCTGCAGGGTGTTATTGGCTGCAGCTGCAGTTATACTTGGTCTTAAACATTACTGATGGCCCAGGATAGCTTCCGCGCTGGCTGCCACTTGGTTCTGTCCAGGAAGACCTCAGTTATGGCGCTCAGTGAAACGCCTCTTCTCTCTTCCAAAGGCCTTTCCATGTGGGCCTCACCAAATGACTGCTCAGTTCCAGGGGGCTGGAAAGTCCTAGAGGCACATGCCTGCAGCTCTCCAAAGGTCATATTTCGTAGCCTATAAGACTCAGGCCCGTAGAAGCCACCATTATAGCTACTGCAACAAGGGTTTCAGCATTTGAATTGTTTGCTTGTCTTTTCTTTGCATAAAACCACCCTACGGTAGATGATTCTTATTTTAAACTCATACCAGAGAATACTGAAATCAGAGAAATTCATCTGTAGGCCTTGAGAAAAAGAGCTGGGACTAAAAGCCACCCGTGCCACTCATGACCTATACCCTCAACCAGTGTGTGCCTGGCTTTACAACATTTCCGTAGGAAAGTTTTTGACTTATTGAGTTTTTGCTTCTTTTCAGAAGATGATTTACTGTGAGGTACATTTCAGTAGTAGGTATGTATTAAAGGGTAAATCCAAAGACATAGGTAATTTCTAAGTTCTAAAGGGGGTTCTTCCATCCATGGGCAATTCCTTCAATGAATGATGGTGTCTTCATTTGAGTACATCTCCTAGTTTTATGGGTAAGTCATGGAAAGTGCAAGGAAATAAAATAGCCTTCCTCTCTCCTATGCCCTAGTTTACATTATTCAAATACTTCTAGATAAAACCAGAGCAGTAGCAAAATACAAAGGTACTAGGTCAGTGCTTATTTTTGGTGTTCACGCTTTTCATATGTGTCCTTTATCTGCTACTTTTGCACCAGCACTTGCTACTTTGTACAAAGGTTCTCTGGCTGAACTCTCACAGAAACCAAAGCCCTACAGAACAGAGAAGGACACTCTGAAGTCATATTTCGCATATGTCGCGCATACAGCAGCGTAATATCTGGCCGTGAAAATCCTAGCATCCCCTCATTTGCAACCATATGGGTGGAACCGAAAATCATTATGATGGACAAAATAAGCTGGGCACAGAAACACTAGTGCGGAATGATCACACTGGTGTGGAATCCAGAAGAGTGGACTGTGGAGGACCACCTGAGCGGCTCTCCTTAAGAAGAGCGATTGTCTCCATTTTGGCTGAGCCTGACCCTATTTCCTCGTATTGTTATGCACAGAGCTGGCTAGGACTCCTGTTTATTCTTCAGTTGGCCTTAAGCAATGTGTATTGGTCTAGCTGAGGTGCTGGTGATAGTCTTTGAAGGTGGCGTGCATGTTTCACTGGTAACCTACACCTGCTGCTCTTTAATGTGAGCTGGGTTGAGACAGGACGGTAGAGCTAATGCTTCGCGGCGCCTGCTGGGATGGGGCCTCAAGACAGAGGCTAGGACTTCCGGGGGCTTGAAAGGCTACACCAAAGCTGAAGCACCAGACTTACCAAAACATTAGATACCATATAATGCAGATTACTCTCTCTGCATATCACAGAGGTAAATGTAGGCCACCCACCTAGCTCAGCTCATAGTAGTCCCTTTCCCACAATTCTCAGTCAATCCTCAAGCCACTCCCCCATTGAATAAAACCGGGTGAGGCCCTGGGTCGCTCTCTTGGTTCCAGAAAGCCATCTTCATGGCTGGACTTAGAGCCCCTTGACTCCCCGATGATTGAAGATATAATTTAGTGTCTTTATTTTCACCTTGGGTTGCATTGAAAGTGGTAGATTGGAATCAACTTGATGGGATTCCAATAACGTAACTTTGGGATTACAAATATTGGCTTCTTGGATGAGACAAGGACCTGGAAGTGTCTCCTACCGTGGACCGCCTACAACCTGAGAAGACAATGGCAGTTTCTGGAGGCTGGGGATAGAAGTGGGCGGGAGAGATGGGGTGGGTGACTGAGATGCTAACTGAGAGATGGTCAGACGGGAGCGAGAAGCTCTAGAATTGCCCTACAGAGTCACTCGGCATAAATAATTACTAAGTACATCAAAAGCTGGAAAAAAGGCTACAGACACTTTTATAAGAAAGAAATAAATGTATTTAAAGATATTATAGGGGCCGGGGAGATGGCTCAGTGGAATAAGCGCTTCCCTGGCAAACGCAAGGGCCTGAGTTCAATCCCTGGTTCCAGAAAAAAAAAAAAAAAGAGGCTGCAGCGCTTAACCACGGAGGCTGGGACCAAGACCAAGAGGTTGCTGGGTGGGCACTATGGCTGGGATCACCACCATCGAGGCGGTGAAGCCCAAGATCCAGGTTCTTCAGCAGCAGGCCGATGATGCAGAGGAGAGGGCTGAACGCCTCCAGCGGGAAGTGGAGGGAGAAAGGCGGGCTCAGGAACAGGCTGAGGCAGAGGTAGCCTCCTTGAACCATAGGATCCAGCTGGTTGGAGAGGAGCTGGACTGTGCACAGGAGCGCCTGGCCACTGCCCTGCAGAAGCTGAAGGAAGCTGAGAAAGCTGCTGACGAGAGTGAGAGAGGTATGAAGGTCATTGAAAACCAGGCCCTAAAAGATGAAGAAAAGATGGAGCTCCAGGAAATCCAGCTGAAAGAAGCTAAACACATTGCCGAAGAGGCAGACA
>NW_004524905.1:1243459-1244323 GCF_000260255.1 Octodon degus
TAGCTTATTGGCTTAAAATGTATGCTCCTTTGTTGTGGTCTCTGGGACCAGTCAGGAGAAGGAAGACCCAGTAGTGCAACTGTTTTGATACTGAGTATTGACAAGTGTCTTTTTGAAATAAAGAACCAGTCCCTCTAAACCTAAAAAAAAATTATAATATATATATTTAAGCATATTAAACATTACAAAATGCACACATATGTGGTGAACCACCACATGGCAAATCATTATGTGCCATTTTCATGTTTTTATAAATCATTTTTGAAAAGTAACTTTAGCTGGGCATTCTCTCAGAATGGGAATAGTTTTCTGAGTAAAGAAGAACAGCTCCAATTTTGAATTCTTTGTGGAATACATTATTACTTCTCTTGTTACCTATTCAGTCTATGTTCCATGTTCTTTGGAACTGGGGATTGAACTCAGGCCCTTGCACTTGCCAGGCAAGCGCTTATTCTACCGAGCCATCTGTCCGGCCCAATGTCCCACGTTCTTATGATGACTTTTCAATGCAGAAAATAGGAAGAATTGCTAAAGTTGTAAGTCAAAAACGTAAATCTATTCCATTTAAATTTAGATGCTATATCACATTAATTCCCATTTATTCATTTCCGCTCCTGGGGCAAAAACACGCACCAAATAGCAACTGAGGAAAGGCCCGCTGGGATAGGCACTTCTATTGGAAGTCGTTGACTTTGAAGTATTGTAGAAGGTTTTTATACACAAATATTCCTAATGATATTTAAAGCCTGTTTATCTCTAGATTGCAGATTTTCTACCCAGTAGCGCGCCTGCAGAGTTATTGAGTGTTCTGTCTGTGCCTCCTGCTGGGTTTTGAATTTCCATGTCCTTCCTAAATGCCATCCA
>NW_004524905.1:1249686-1251013 GCF_000260255.1 Octodon degus
CTGAGAGGACACTGCACCTTCTTGTCTTGGCTTGTGTTTCTGAGATGAGATGGATACAGGACTATAATCCTGTTGGTTACCAGATACTTTTGGGGAACATCACTTAAATTCCCATGGGGAGGCCAGGGTGTAGCCTCCTCAAATGACAGTTAACACACTTTCAAACGTTGTTTGTTATAGTTAAGCCCCTAACCCATTCATTTTAGTTGTCCTAAGCATTCCCCACCACCACCACCACATTTTAAAAAATGTATTTGGTACAGGATCTCCCTACGCAGTGTGATCCTCCTGTTCTCAGCCTCCCCAGCACTGGGACTACAGGCATATGCCACCATGCCCGGTCTGCTCTTTTTAAATTTTCTACCAGTGTCCTAGTTAAGTCTTGTTTATTGCTAGGACAACATGCCCAACACCCAAATGAAGGAAGAAAAGGTTTATTTAGCTCACAGTTAGTGGGGATTCCAGTCCATACTTGGCTGGCTCCAACACAGAGTGGCTCAGGGCAGAAGGCAGCAGCTCATGGTGGCAGAAAACAAAGAACAGAGAAAGAGCAGCAGCTGCGTCGGAGCGCGGCTGCGTAAGGGTGCTGCCAAGCTCCGAACTCCTCCAAAGAAGTGGAGGCGCTGAGGCCTTCCTCATCCATTTTATAGGCCCTTTTTTAGCTGAGTCGCTCTGGGGCGGGCCCTCTCTGCCCTACGGCAGGGCCCCAGGCCGCAGGGTGTGGAATTGCCAAGCTGACCCAGCCAAGCTTCAAGCTTGCGGCACTTAACCACCACAGAGAGGCTTTGCATCTGCCACTTTTTGGGCATGTGGTACCGAAACCTCTACATAAGCATGCTGAGGACATGCCCTTTCCACTTGGACTGATGAGTCTTTGTTGTACAAATATGTGTAAGTATCCCCATACAAGTGCAGTACTCTCCTTTCTACTTTGCCACAAGTAGTAATGTCTCTTAGTGGGTTCCCATTGGCCACAAAAGGCCCACAGCACTCAGCTGCAGTTCTCTTTCCTAAAGCCATCCTGCCTGGCTAGTGCCCAGTGGCCATAAGTCATTCGAGCCACAATGAACAGAGCTACACAAGATGAAAATAGACTTTTGATGTATGATCCACTCACCCCTCCCATAGGCCCTGGCCTGTCTTCTCTAAGTTAATGTGTATAAACCTCCTTACTTGCAGCTAAAGGCCTTCTGTGAGGCTGAAGGAAATGGTCTTGTCAAATTGCAGCTTTAATCATAGAACTTTAGAAGGAAGGTGAGTGCTGCAGGAATACCTACAAGGCACCAGGCAATCTGGAGAAAGCCTTCTTTAGATGATAGCATTTCAC
>NW_004524905.1:1252043-1253394 GCF_000260255.1 Octodon degus
TGTTTTATATCCTTTGGCCTAGAATTGTTACTTGAACTGTTTTGGAAATGGAAATTGTCCTGAAGTTGAGAGTATGTATATTATACTTTCTGCAACACAAATGGATCTAACCTTCATGCAGTTAAATGCAAGCTTTGCATTCAGCACTATGTCCCTTCAACAACTATTCAGCTACATCTTTCACTTCCTCAAAAAATATTTATGGAGTACTGTCACTGGGGCTTGTTCCACACAAGTATGCCATTTTGAAGTGCTGCTTGATATAAAGAAAATTGAAAGGCCTTGCAAACATTCTTGCTTCTCTTACTTCAAGGAAAGCAAAAGGCCCTCTCTGAAATTCTCATTTGCATAAATGTTCACCACAAAGGGAACACAACTGCACTGTAAGTCCTACAGGGTCCACTTGCCTCCTTAGATAATGTCAGTCCCTTGGGCCCACTCAAATTTTAAAAAAGTCTTCTCCAGTCCCATTCATTCCTCTAATAAGTATCTATAAGCCTTCAAAATTGTCTATATTCCCTGCCCCCATGGAAAAACCAGTATATGTGCGTGGATAACGTCAAGTGGCTGGGTAGTGTGTGATCTCCAGCTCCACTGTGGTTCCTGCTCTTTTGCATATTAATGAATGTATATGCCTTTGCTCCTATTTAATTTTTATTTGTTTCAGGAAAGCCTTCAGGCCTACATTATGAATGTTCAGCTGCTGGAGGCACAACATGGAGAGAGAAAGCCTTGATAACTGAGCAGCTTATAGCCTTGGGCACGGAGGAAGGGAGAGAAAAATTTTCAAAGGCAAGATCATGTCTCACAGAAGTGTGGAGAGAAGGAGAATGTGACAGGGGTAAATGAGGAAGGGCAGATCAAGCTGAATAAACATCAGGAAGCCAGGTTTATCATGAGCTTGAAATAGTTCTGGAACAGGGAGTTCATTTTGAGCTGGAGTTTAGGAGGAAAGCAATGAATATAAAGTGGGAGGATAAGGAGACAGATTGGGGTAAAGTTACAGAGTTTTGGATGAAAATTTATTTTCTGTATAAGATGTGGGGTGAACAAATAGATAATAGGTGCTAAGCAGGACAATAAGTGACCTCCTCTGGTTTAGGTTTAGGGGAAAAAATTCTACACAGAGCTTAGCAGATAGCATGCAGTAGAGACAGTACCTGGAGCACAAATGTTGGTTAGGAGGTTGTTAAAGTATTAAAGTGGAAAAGGTGCTTGAGAGCTGGAGAGATGGCTCAGTAGAATAAGCACTTCCCTGGCAAAGTGCAAGGGTCTGAGTTCAATCCCCGGTTCCACAAAAGAAAGAAAGAAAGAAAGAAAGAAAGAAAGAAAGAAAGAAAGAAAGAAAGAA
>NW_004524905.1:1255034-1261092 GCF_000260255.1 Octodon degus
GGGGCGGCCGTGACGGTCTCAGGCGGCGCCGTGGCTTGTGACGAGCTGGGTGTCGAGGGACGGTTCAGACTCCAGCGGGGTGGTCCAGAGTGTGGCTTATTGACGTGTTCAAAAGAATATTCCAGGACGAACCGAAGTTTTTCAAATTTGAAGGAAGGGGCGAGGATATAGGCCGGTCCAGGGTCCTGAATTCAACTTCCGGTAGCCAATACATAAATAAGTAGATAAGTAAGTCGGTAGGTTAAGTAAGTAAGTAGGTATGTAAGTAACTTGAGGGGAACTGTGTAATGGTCGGGTTTGAAAGACGCCGTTGCCCCAGGCCAAAGCAGAGCTTGATGGGCCCAGAACCCGGAAGTGAGCAATGGATGCTTGAAATTTCTTTTTTTCTTTTCTTTTCTTTTTTTTTTTTTTACGGGACTGGGGATCAAACTCGGGACCTTGCACTCACAAGGCAGGTGCTCATGCCTCTGAGCTCTATTTAAATTTCAAATGTAAAGAAAAAAATGCCATAGGTGTTTGGAATAAAACAAAATTTAAAAATTTGAGCAATGAAAAGTTATAGATGGCTTTGCTAGACTGTGACACGGTAGAAAACTCACAAGACACTCTGCTCTCACGTGTGTGTGTGTGTGTGTGTGTAATTATCTTTGCTAATTCTATCAGATAATGTATGAAAGCCTCAGAAGTTATTATACAGGAGGTAAGAGATAATTATTACACGAGAGAAGAGGTCCCTCCCTCTGACAGAATTAACTCACAGATGCACTATAAATAGCTGAAAGACTAATAAAAATTTTTGAAGTACAAGTACATGGTAGAATTCCTGATGGTAAATATAAAATTTAAATTAGGAAGTCCTAAAACAACTATTTAAAACATTTTAAAAGCACTACAAACATTAAAAGTAATTGGAATTTTAACCTGATTTGTTTTTGAAATGCTTTTAAATGAACATTTAATTGAGCTAAAAATTTCTGAGACTTGGTAAATTTCAATTAGGACTACATACCGGGTAATATTACTATACCGATATCAATATTAAGTTTTCTAAAGGGAATTGCGCAGTTGTTATCTTAGAGAATGACATTACTAATAAAAGATACCGAAGTTCCTCTGGGTAAAAAATTAAAGGTGTGTATAATGAGAACAAGAAGGAGAAATGGAACGTGAGAGAGCAGGTGGAAAACATTAGTAGCCTGTGAAACTGAATAAAAGAAATGTAATAGTTCTTTGTTGTATTTTTGTACATTTATGTACTTATGATCATTCTCCTTCTGCCCCCCCCCCCTTTGGAGACAAGGTCTCACTATGCAGTTTAGCTAGGCCTCAAACACACTGTGTACTACAGGCTTGCCTGGAACTCATGGAAATTCTCCCATTCTCCTGCCTCAGCCTCCTGGGTGCTGGGATTATAGGCATGCACCACCATGCTCTGCAATCACTTGAGATTTAAAAGTTTAGGAATGACCCGAAAGCAATGTAGTCTTGGAGGATTATTAGTATATGGCAAGCACTATTTCAGCAAATGGTTGGGGCAGGCTGTGGTTTGGTTTCATTAGGTTTATGGAGCAAAACCCAGAAAGTGGAGATACTCGGGAAAGTGATTGGCTCAGGTAGAGTGATGCACCCCTGTAATCCTATAATCAGAAGATGAGCCAGAAGGATCGCTTAGGGCTCATAGTGACTTCTGAAGTACAACTAATTCACCTGCTTAGTGCTGCATTTTGATAGTTTATATTTTTATCCCCAGATCATGCATACAAAGTAAGTGACTGCATGTGCCCCTCTACATTAATTTCATGCTGTCAGTCAACAGGTAGGCTGCTATTGTTTTAAGCTGGAAAGTCCAGTTCCTAGACTGAAATTATAACTGTGGCAGAGCTTTAGCACCTTGTGAGTAAAGACAAACATCAGCATCCCAGAGATTCTTGTTACTAATCACCAGGTTGTGACATTGTCACCAGTGTCTTGCCTCCCTGGAAAGGTCTTAGTTCTTGCAGATCTGGGCAGGATTTTTGTGTAGAAAGTAAAGTGATTGCTTTACTGGTTGATTGTGAGAACCTTTTTTGAGTTATTACTGAAAATTGCATGGTGGCTTCTCCCAAGCTGCTAGCTAAACTTTACATTACCTGGGGGCCAGGGAGTGAAAGGGGCCAGACCCAAGGGAAAACAAAGGGAAGTAATTAGTTACCAAGATAAGAACATTTGAGGGAGGAGGGCTGAGAAGATGTGGGTCAAAGGATACAAAATTGCAGTAATCTAGGATGAACCATTAATAGAACTGTGGTTAACACTGTATGGAAGTTTGCTAAGGGTCGATTTTAGATACAGTTACTAGAAAGCAAGCAAGCTATATGAGATGACTGTTGATTTGCTCAGCTATAGTAATTCCTTCAGTATATACATCTATAGAGTTCACTAAAACATGCATATACATTTCCAGAAAAGAAAAAGTATGGTTTTTCAACAGATGATAGCAACTCGCCTTTGGAGAAAAAATTGAAAATGCTCATGCAAAGGGCCAGGGAGAGGGCTCAGTGGAATAAGCGCTTCCCTGAGGAGTGCAAGAGCCTGAGTTCGATCCCCGGTTCTGCAAAAAAAAAAAAAAAAAAAAAAGAAAATGCTCATGCAGCAATCTCAGTGGACCAAGGTTGCCCAAGTAGTAGCTTGCTTTACTAGTGAATGTCTGGAAGGTAATGGCCACCACTTTGAATACCTCTTGTAATGGTAAGAGGTCAAAGATAACATATTAATCTCATGATGTCTCAGTAAATTTAGTGTTACAATATTTATACAAGTTTGTCTTTTCCTGAAATGTGTATACTTTTTTTTGCAAACACTGTATGTGGAAACATTATGTTGTATACTTTAAATATGTACAATAAAAGGATTAGAGTATTTCTAAGAACATTTATTTATCATTGAAATGTTTTTTAAGTATATGAAATATATTTATTTTATTTTTTGATGTGTGTATTTGGTACAGGGTCTTCAGGGTCTCACTACACAGATTGGACTCATAGTGATCCTCCTGTTTGCAGCCTCTCAAGCACTGGGATTACAGGCATGCACCCCCACACCCAGCCTCAATTGCCATCTCAGTGTGCTCCAGGGGCACATCAGGGATCCAACCCCAGTCTCTGTGCTCTGCCTAAACAGGCACTTTAATCAGCTGAGCTATCTGGCCAGCTCTGAAAGACATTTAAAATATGCATGCATATGTAATTCCAATATTTTGGCCATATATTTTCATTTGTTTGTAATCCTTTTAAAATTTTATCCAAGGGCCGGCGAGATAGATCAGCAAATTAAAGCACCTGCAAGCAGGCACGGGGGCTGGAGGTTCAATCTCCGGGCCTGCTGTACCAGCCTCATCCCTGGGGCGTGCTGAGACAGCAATTGAGACTCAGTATGGTGGTGCGCGCCTGTAATCCCAGTTCTTGGGCGTCCGTAAACAGGTGGATCACTATGAGTCCAATCTAGTAGTGAGACCCTGAACACCCTGTAGACCCTTCCCTAAAATACAGAAAAAAATAAAATTATCTATATGGACATATTATTTCTAAGTTGATAAAACTATAGTTTATACATTTGTACATCTTACACGTTTTGTAACAATAATTTAGAAATATGCGCCTTTTCACATTTTTATGACATTTTTAAGAGTTGTGCTACATCCATTACAGGTACATATTACATATTTTATTTAATAATTTTCAGATACCAGTGCTGCTCTTTGAACTTACACATAACTGCTCTATTCCAGACATAGGTAGTGATGCCCGTAATCCTAGAACCAGGAAACTGAAACGGGAAGATTACAGACAGTACAATGACAGCCTGAGCTACACAGTAAGTAGAAGGCCATTCTAGATTATATCACAAGATCCCTTCTCAAAGAACAAAGAAAGGAAATAAAACGTAACTGTTTTGAATATCTTTATGTATATGGATTTTTCTCTTTTAAATTTATTCCAGTGCACACATACTCTATTACTGTGTATCAAGTTATATTTTAGTATAAAGGTACCAATCTTTGGCGTTTATTTCCAAAAATTATTGAATTGATATTAAATCTTAAATTTGAAACTTGGAGAAATACAGTCATCCTAGATATAAATTTGGGATAGGGGGCTTACTGGGCCAAACAAGTTCATGATAGTTGATAAGTATATTAAAAATGTCTCTTCAAATATTCCACCGGTAGCATCAGTAAGGGTAGTGTGTTGCTATTTTCCTACAGCTTTTCCAGTATGCTTTTCTCTGATTTTTTAAATAGTTTTCATACGTACAAATTATTTCCATAGTATTATTTTAGTTAATTTAGCTATTTGTATGTGAAGAAGCTATGGATGTAAAGTAAGCAGAAGGCAAAATTGGAAGTCATCTTAAATATCAGATAAAAATGATGTTTAGTGAGTAACTGTGGGAAAAGGGTCCTTAGCTATTGTTGTTCCATATGTCACATCTGTTTGTCTGTCATAGGCAAAATTGGAAGAATCCTGGGCAACTGCTTTATTAAAGAACCTTTAGCTAAACCATTTAGGATCGTCTGGTTGAACCTTTTATTTTAACAGGATTGAATAAAACCCATGGAGACTCAGCTTGTTTAGGACTTTTCAATTAGTAAGTGCCAGGGCTTCGATTTAAACTCAAGGCTCCTTTCTATCACTGCCACTACAGTGCGAAGGACATCTAAGGGTTAATTGTGTATTGACTCTTATTCTTGACATTGAGGTATAAAATGTAGGCTTCGCATACTAATTCTTACTAAATAAAACAGTTAAGAAAGTAAATTTTTATGTCCTTGGATTTAATAATCTATATTATTAATATACCTATATCTGAATATGTAGTACAAAAGGAGCAGCACATGTCATGGGGTGGTGGTAGCAGGCTCGTGCAAAGATACCTGTGGATGTATTCAGCATCATAAATCATATTGCAGGTGATTAAGGGGAAACTGGATCACCATGATCTTGATTTTTTTAATCTCATCTATTAAATATTAGTTTTATCACCATTTCTAGATCAAAATAGGAACCGGATGATACATCTGAGTAAAAGCATACTTTTATCCTGTCACCTTTCTCATGGAACTATTTAGGTTTTCTTGTTTATAAATGTTTCCACAGTTGATAATGGAGTCTCAGATTTTATTAATTTTTGATGATAAAGGCATATTCTCCAGATTTAAGCCCATCTCCCATATGTGAGCTCAAATCAGCAAAACTGCAGCAAACTGTCCTTCCTGAAGTTACTCCCCCTTTCTGAGATCCCCAGCTTACTGCCTCAGGAACATGCAGGCCTGGTAACTATCTTTACCCTGTCTTTCTTCTGGATAGTGCTCCTTCTGGGTAGCCCTGTTGTGCCCCAGTGACTGCTGCTGATGCATCCTATTATGGTCTCCAAACAAGGTCAGTCCACATTCTGCACACCTAACATGTACTACAGTCATCGGCTTTCTCTCGAAAGCTCAAGGAAAAGAAACTTAAAACAGAATGAAGTTTGAACAGCCACGACACTTAGATGTGTTTAGAACCGACATGTCCAAACTGAAAATATTTAACCCTGCCTCATTCCCAGCACTCTGTCACATGGCGGGGAGGCAGATCAAAATGAGACAGGTGATGCTGGCTGCCTCCCCACCTTGGAATGGACGTCGAGTTGCTCCCAACTTAGAGAAAGAAGTTCTCCAGACTGTGGAAACCAGAGCCTGACATTATTTTACTGCCCTGGAATGTGCCTTAATGACTGGCAGAGGGAAATACTCATTCTTTTGGTGGATGACAGAAATCCTATCCCTGCTTCACAGCTTATGTGATATAGCTACAATAGTAGGTCATATATTTTCTGAACTTTGGCCTATACATGCTTAAATTTATGCCATTACAGGACCCAAAAGTTATACTCCTCATTAGGTTTGTCTTGTTCTTTTGGAGCTATTTTACAACTTTGTAAATGATTGATAATTGATAGAGGTGCAAAGAACTTACAGTTTATAAACATCAAATTAGTTTTGTGTGGCAAAGGAGTAGAAATTATGTCTGTCCTGATA
>NW_004524905.1:1261992-1271985 GCF_000260255.1 Octodon degus
TATTTTTATATAAGAAAGTTATGATTCTGTCCTATGAAATTAACTTTTAACAACATGTATGAGATCCTCCCAGTTATTCTTTGTTCCATAAAATTTAGTTTAATTCTCATTATATTTCCCTAGCGATGTGATGAATGGGAAGGATCTAACCTCTGGATACTCTCTCCCAGCATAATGCATGCGCGCGCGCGCACACACACACACACACACACACACACACACAATCAATCATGCTTGTAAGACATCCTCCCCCAAATAAGCAACAATGGTTATCCATAAAAGAGTTAAAAATCCATGCGTAAGAAGAAAATACTTTCTAGTGCATATAAGTTACTACAGTTCTGATGGCCCATCAGGCAGAGCATGTACTGTCTCCTCTTGAGTGCTCTGTACTTGGGTTTCTTCCCCATTGGCATTAATTACTTCAGGAATGTGGATGGCTTCATTTGGATCATGGCTTCTGCCTCAGCACTGATGACTTCTGGACCTGGTGACCCTTGGCTCTGGGAGCAGTCCTATGTGCTGTCGGGAGGTTAGCAACATCCCTGGCCTCTCCCCATGAGGTGCTAGTAGGTGCCACAAATGGCTCCAGATGTTGCCCTGGCCAGAATTCTCACAGTGGAGAATTACTGATGTAGTTTATTGGAGATTACCCAAAATAACTTACTCCATAGAGAAGGGAAAATGTCCCCAGAGGCGTGTGAGTGTCCTCACTCCTTATCAGCATGGATGCATCTTAGTGGTGATGTGAGATCACAGCAAACTACAGTGTGTTTTGCACAGCATTACTGCATTCATGTAGAGTTTATGAATATTCTTTTTTGCTCGCAGAACTGGGGATTGAACTCAGGCCCTTGTGCTTGGCAGGGAAGCGCTTATTCCACTGAGCCATCTCCCTGGCCCGATGTAGATTTTAAAATCAGAAAACTTATAGTACATACTGCTTATAGCGATATAGATGTGGGGTAAAAATCTTAAAAGCGTGAACATGAATACGTCCCAGTTTAATGAGTTGGACTGCCTTTGTGAGAAGAGGAAGGAAGTTAGTTTAGGGTGAGTTTAGAAAAGACAACTCTTGCTATAATGTCTTGCTTACTTTTAAAGGAGCTCTAAAACAAGTACTGCACATTGTTACCATTTTATCTAGCTAGCTTGTAAAGAGATATTATGTTATTCCACAAACTACTGTATGTTAATGGAAAATTATATAAGAAGTTATAAAAAATGGAGCTTCTGTGTTACATAACATTTTAATGGTGTTATTTATTTTTCAATCATCTTGCTGTATATTATTCGTATTACTGCTTGTTTTCATGGTTAAAGGGAACTGACCTGGCAGATTTATACAGCAGTTTCCTGGCTCACATGCTAATGCTGCCATAAAAGAAGTGTTCTCACCTTACGTTTGTGGAATGCTTTCTTTTCTTAGTAATCTTACCTCTGTCTTCTCACTCTGAATTCACAACTCTTTTCGTAATCAGTCTTAGTCTCAAATGTATCCACCATGGTATGCACATTTCACCTGCATATTGCAGTCCACCTTCAGTTTGGGTTGCTGACTGTGAGGTACCAGAACCTCCTGCAGTTTAGGAAGTGAGGCTGCAGGAGAGAGAGGCTAAGAGGCTGTACATTTAAAGCAGCTTACAGTTTAGAGCTCTTGGGGTGCAGTCTTTCTCCTTTGTTTACATAGCCTGTGTTTGGCTTTCATATTACAAAGACACAATGAGTAGTTTATCATAAAAGTTGGCAAAACAAAAAGTACTTAACAAGAAAACTTGGCTAACCTCTGTTCTATAGCATTAAACTGGGAGAGGCGTCCACGTTTTGGAGGTTTGAGTTTCTAGTGTAAAGTGGTGTGCAAAACAGTACATAGTATCCATAAAAATATATTTTTAAAGAAGTAGGTTAGGAGCAAAATAGTACTTCAAAAAGTATCCCTAAAAAAGATGCTGATCATTTGCCCTAAAAAAATTATAAAGATCCAAGCAGACACTTGACACAGTTACAACTCTAACATAGAATGAATTGGAAACACTTAGTGCAGACTTAGAAAATAGTGATCACTCATAGTGCTAACCGACAACTAATTAAAGATTATGGTGGTAATGACCCAAGACTATTCTCAGTCTGGGAGGAAGAAGTGGCAGTGGCTGCCAGTAATGACTGCCAGGCAGTTAACAAGGCTTACCTGTGGTGCAGTGGAGGAGCAAACAAAAGCACAACCAAAGGAGAATCTGCGACTGAAAGGGGCCCTTGGGGGCTTTCCTTCCTGTGTCCTCAGGGCAATGAAAAGGCCTGAAGAAGGAAAATTGCAACAAACAGGAAACATTCACCTGGTGGCTTGACTCCTACTATTGGAAGTAGGTGTGAAGGGCATCTGAAAATGACAGTTCATTTTCTGCAAATGAATAGGCTGGTTTTTACAATTTACTTCAAGTTTTGTAGAAAACTTGAGGCCGTGGCAGAGCTGATTCCTGAATATATTCTCCTCCACAGTATCCTCTAATATTACCACCTTGCAGTAGTGTAGTGTACATTTAATGAACCAATGCTATACATTTTTTAATATTATCTTAGTACTCTTACCTCTGTCTTCTCGCTTTGAGTTCACAACTCTTTTCATAATCAGTCTTACTGTTAAATGTATTCACCATGGTAATGCACATGTCACCTGTATAGTACAGTCTACCTTAAGTAAGGGAGATCAGAAGAGGGGCTAAGCAGCTGTGAGAATGACTGTCTTGGGATGATAGTTTTATAGTTGAACTGGCTCTGATATCTGAGTGAGTTGAGAGCCTTTGTGCAAGTGGTGATGCCAGAGCACAGCCCAGTGTTCTTTCCTTGTTTAGTTTATACAGGATCCTGCTATACAGTTTGGCTGCATAGTGATCCTCCTATCCCAGCCTCCCTAGTGCTGGGATTATAGACATATACCACTGTGCCCAGGTCTGGGGTCAACACAGTGCACCCAGTGTTCTGGGGCCAGCATGGCATGCGGTACTGGGGATCAAACTCGGTACCTTGCGCTTGCCAGGCAGGCGCTTCTACAGCCCATTGTTGTTGAAGAGCAAATGATACATTTTTGGCATGGTGTGGTGTTTCTTCCCTTCAGATATGTGTAGTGATGAAAACTGGTAGTTGTGAGATCCCTGATGGCGAGGTAAGAGCTTCTGTGGATATAGCCTTACTGTAGGGGGTGATGTTGCTTAGGCCAAAACCCAGCTTTTGTCTAAGACAGTGATGTGATGTTTTGTCACCATGTATGTTGCTAAGGGCCAGAATTCAGATCAATTCTCCCAGGGCCAGAGTCAAGATCAGGTCTTGGAGACCTTCAGCTAACCGACATCTTAATTTTTCCTAGGAACTTTGGACAAAGGACTTGTCTTTGCCTCATTATTTGACATGTGTGTGAGGGAAGGTAGAACAACAGCATCTTCACAGTGCCTGTGAGCATCCCATTTCTTTTAGAGTGGTTGGCCCAGAATGCGTTTTCATGCTCATAGTAATAGAGAGGGAGGTAGGAGTTGTTGATAGTATCCCCATATTCACCAGTATGTACAATGACCCCTAGAAGTTCTTCAGAATTTCATTTAAGGGAGATAAAATCTCCTAGCAGGTTGTATCCTTGAAGTTCTGGGGGAACTCACAGCCTTAAGCAAGTAATGAGTTGTGCAACCCAACAACATGAATTTCCAACTCACGTCAGTCTCAGAGAATTCCTCAACTCTCCCATGTGTGTCTCAAGGATTTGGAGTAAATCATGCACTTTGGTGTGATGTCAGAGTGACAAACATGAAGTTCTCTGGGGGTGACTACAGACACTCTGGTAATTGTGGGCTCAGGACCAGGCCACTGATGAGGTCTCAGAACTTCTTCTTTATAGGAAAGTGACAAGCATGTCCTCAGGCCTTCTAGGTCTATTTTGTTTTGATCCTGGGGACTGAACTCAGGACCTTGTCCTTGCCAGACAGGCACTCATGCCACTGAGCCATATCCCAGCCCCAGGCCTTCTAGGTCTTTTCCTTGAAATAAAGTGGCTCAGATCAGAAAGAATGGAGACCTTGGCCACAGCGTCAGATGGCTGCTGAATTCAAGAGCACCAAATGCATTTATCGTCCCTTGTTCTGTGCTTCTTGTGGCTCTGCCTAGAGAGTATGAAGCACAGGAGGGCTTGTAGTTCTCCACTTAGGGAAGGTGGGACTCTTTTCTTTCTTTTTTTTTCCAGAGTGGTGAAAAACAAAGAAACAGCCTCTTTTTTTTTTTTTTTTTCTAGCAACCATTTTTTATTTATTACAATACTTTTTGTTTTTTTTTTTCAGAACTGATGATTGAACTCAGACCCTTATATTTGCAGGGAAGTGCCTATTCTACTGAGCCATCTCCCCAGCTATTACAATATTTTCAATTCTAAAGGTCAGAAAAGCAGCTTGAATTAGATGAAGACACAGTGAATTTAATAAAATTCATCTCACAGATATCAGGGCTGGTTCTCTAAAATCGTATCAAGGTGGGACTCTTGGAACAGGCTATTTTTCTGACAACGATTCTAACATCCTACTGGATTTCTTGTGTCACTCAGTGGTCTTTTCCTGTGTATACAATGCTCACTGAATCTTCACAGATACACTCTTTTGTTTCTTTCTAGGATCTCTTCAGCCTTAGATGACTATGGCTGCAGTCTCACGCAAACCTCAGGACAGAATTGGTATCTTCATACCCACCCAAGAACCATGTGATGTTCCAGATTGAGGTGCTATGAGGAGGGTGTGCATAGTAGATATCCCCATGTTTTCTGGGACTCATCTTCTAAAAACACCTTGCCTAGGACAGGGTTCAGGACTGATGCCACATTCAACCTCGGAGTCTTTTTTCCCCTCACATAGACCAGACTATTGATTGCAAACCCGTGATGTTTTCATTGTTTGTCAAGAGCGATGCTCCGTGCCTTCTTGATTTTGGGAGAGAAATCAGGTACAATTGCGTTTCTGTGTGCAGAACTTGTGCATGTGTAGTAGTAAGGAAAGCAGAGTCAGCAGGGCCAACCCACTACTGTCAGAATGTGGGTCTGTGAACTAGCAGTTTGGGGATTTGGTAGGTATCTCCTTCGGAGTGCTCAGTTACTGTTGTATCCTCGAGCTCATTTACTATTGCAGAGGCCTGTACATGGAGCCTCACAGAGGCCCTGGAGCCTGAGTGATGACTGTGTACATGGTCATGGAACATGGGCCCAGTAGAGGATCGGTTTTCTGGAGTGTCTTTTCCATTGATAGTGTTTACTGATGGTCAGCGTGAGAGGGCATCCCAATGAACACACCCAGGACCCAGCTAATGGCAGATATGGGCTTCCATTGCAGCACAGGATAGAGGATCTCATGGGCTACAGTAAGTGATGGTGGAGCCACTCTAGGTTGTTGTTGCTGGTCTTTGTGGGTAGGCCCCCAGGAAAACATTGAATTTGGAGCTCATCCCATGACCACGACTTTCTCCTTGTGTGCAGTCCAGGGCTTTCAACAGTAAGGGTCTGTGTGTCCTGAGATTGCTTGTACCCTTGTCCAGGAGTATTGTGGTCATCTAGTATACAGACCAGAGAAGCCAGGGTCTCCACAGGTGACCATTTATTTAGGATTAGATTTTATCATGATAGTATTCCTGTCAGTTTGCTTCTGGTGTGGGGATGAAGTGAGCTTTTGGGCAGGTAATGTTGGACAATGTGAAGCCCACGTGTTCTTGTAGAGGAAAGTGTACACTGAATAACATGGTTTCAGTATGGGATAGTCAGCCTTCTCTGCAGGTATACCTATGGACTCTGAGTGACACAGTAATGCGGATGTTGTACAGGCGGATATAGCAAAGTGGACCAGTATAATATAGATTTCGTTGTGCATGTTTTCTCGTGTTAATCTGGTTCTCATGATGCCCCATGACAGGCCATTCTGTTGCTTGTCCCCAGGCTCTGTGTAACTTTTAAGTGTGGCCTTCCATCAACACACAGGAATAGGTGACTGTGATGGAATTTGGTAAAGTAGGGTCAGGTCCCTGTGGGTTGCAGTGGCTGTTCTTTTCTGTCGTGTCTCAGAGAACAACGCAGGTGAATTAAACCAATCGATGGACCATGAGTTGAAGTTTGTATGGGTGAAGGAACATGAATGTTGAGGTATACCTGTGGTCTGGCTTTGTTTTGACCCTGTCCCATGGCATTTTGGATCACACTTCTGAAATGACGGGTTCTGGCCCTAGTATAAATTGCTGGTTCATTATGGTGGTTATTTAATATGGCTGAAGCCTTTAAAACAAAAGCTCATGTTTTGCAAGACCACCTCTCCCCTTCTTCTCCAACTCAGTCCAGGGTGCAGTTTCCTTTCACCCTTCCTATTTCCTCAGGGCATCTCCATCAGGTATATCTAAACATCCCCTTCATACTCCACCCGGGGCAAAAGGCCACAACAGCCTCAACCTCCCTTTGTTCAACTCCAGAGAATTTCTTACCTTCCCCAGATTATCTCTATGTCCTCAATGATAATAAAGCCCTTTCCCCTTTTTCCTTCTGAATCTTTCTCTGCTGTACTGGAAGCCTGAAATAAAACTGAACACAAAGAATGGAATCTTGACAGGGGAGCAAATGATCATGAGGGCTTTCCCAGATTTATTTCTAGTTTCAGTGTGTTGTGAAAGCATTTTGTGCCAGTGAATGAGGGACAAAAGAAGTTCTAGCTTTATGTAGCACAAAGTGCATGCTGAGTGACATGGTTTCGCAAGGCATGGTTGGGCTTCCTTCAGGTAGGCGTGTATAACTATTAAGAGCAGGCTTTGGGATTGAGATTGCCAATGGTTAGCTAAGTGCCATTGTGAACATAGTCTATTTCTTGAGGCTTTACTTCACCAGATAGATCTGGAAAGTAGCCTCTGCCTAACATGTTGGTGCTATATTCTGTTACGAGGTCGACTTTGAAGCTCCTGGCTGGTGATCAGCCCTTGTAACACAGACAGCTTTGACCTGTGAAAACCTTCTTCTATTTCCATGAACATGAGGAATGTGTCCTTGAGCAGTCATGTCTTTTCCCTGGTGCTTCTCAAGTGTAAAAGTGAGGGCAAAGCAGTAACCTCTTCCTACGATCTACAGGTAAGCATCTCATTTACATATAATATGTGGCACATTGTGTGGCTTTTAAATTTTTTAGCAAATTATTTATGTATGTATGTATGTATGTATGTATGTATTTATTTATTTATTTATTTGGTACAGGGTCTCACTACACAGCTCAGCCTCGTAGTGATCCTCCAGTCCCAGCCTCCCAGCATTGGGATGACAGGCATGTGCCACCACAGCTGCTTTCAGTGGCCAGTACAGCATACTCCAGGGCCAACGTGGCACATGGTAATGGGGATGAAACCAGGTCCTTGCACTTGCCAGGCAGGCATTTAAACTTCCAAGCTATATTTCTAGCCTCATTAGGTGGTTTTCCATTCTTGCTTTTGTATATGGAGGCCAGGGCTTCTTGTTCTGTCCAGGCCTCCTGCACCATGGATATTGAAACTTGAACTTCAGCTGGTTTCCATTTTAGGGAGAAACAGTTTTCTTATGAGGCTCTATCCATGGAGTTCTTCAAGGTCCCAGGTTCACATAAATGGGGTCCCCAATCAGACTGGTGGCCTCTGCAATTGTCATGTGCTACTACGAGGAAATATGGACTGATTCTGTTCTGTCATGTATTTTCTCATGGATCCTGCTGTCACAGTGAGACATATACTCTCTTAGAACTGTGTAGACATCTGCTAAGTACAGCATTGATAGAAGCTTACCAACCAGAACTTTTTTTTTTTTTTTTTTTTTTGCAGAAGTTGTGATTGAACTCAGGTCCTTGTGCTTGCCAGGCAAGTGCTTATTCTACTGAGCCATCTACCCGGCACCTCAACCAAAGCTTTACTCCTCCGTGCTCACCTGAATGTGTGCCTAGGCATTCATAGCATCCTCCCAGATTTCACAGTATTCCTGTCAAGAATCATGGCATCCCTGGTGATGCTAGTGTCTGTGATGGGACGCTTGGCAGTTGTGAGCTGCAGTGGCTGCCAAAGAGGAATCCATTGAGGTCATGATCTGTCCAGGGTTGGTGCTTATTTTGGTCCTTCCTGTGGAGCAGAACATGGGTTTTTCTGTAGGTATCCTCTTAACAGTGAGTAGTTACCAAGGAAAGTACTGTTTTGCTGGCAATCATCACAGCATCCAGGTATAAGTGTCGCTTAGTTTTTTTTTTCTAACATTTATTTATTTTGTGTGTGTGTGTGTGTGTGTGTGTGTGTGTGTGTGTGGCCAGCTCAGCCCACGAGGGGGCACGACTGGCTGGCATGTGGTGCTGGGGGATCGAACCGCAGTCCCTTTGCTTTGCCAAGCTTGTTACAAGTAGGTGCTTTAGACAACTGAGCCATCTCTCCAGCCCTGTCACTTAGGTTTCTAGGGAAATGACATACTCATAATCTCCACATTGACTCCTTCTTCCGCATGTTTTCTCCAAGTTCCTTTGAAAGAGGACAGAGATGCTGAGAAGTCTGTTGGAAGAACCTACTGCAAATATCAGGTAAAGACCAGCGTGTTGGTACCCTGTTGGTATCTTATGATCTTCCAGATCAGGTGGATGTCAGGAGTGTGTGCCCAATGCATATTCTCATATTTCCTGGGTAGTATAAAATAGAGAGTTAGGTACACATTCACACTCAGAGCATTTCTTTCTTTCTTTTTTTCTTTCTTTCTTTCTTTCTTTCTTTCTTTCTTTCTTTCTTTCTTTTTTTTGGGGGTGGGGGGGAACCTGGGATGGAACTCAGGCCCTTGCACTTGCCAGGGAAGTGTTTATTGTACTGAGACATCTCCCTGGCCCAGAGCCTTTCTTTCTGATATAGATTTGACTACCATTGGCCAATCTAGTATTTCTTATTTTATCAATTTTTTTATTCAGTTCCATCTTGTTCTTCTGAGGGACCTACATGTGCTGTTGAATCCCAGTTTGTACATCGTGTGATTTTCATACGTGAAGGAGTAGCAGGATATGTGGGGCAACATGTCGTTGTCAGAGCATGGGTCCCTATTTATGAATTAGGGCACTTTTGCAGGTTACAGGGTTAAGAATGTCCTTTTGTGTTGTCCACCTCATTTATGGTCTCAGCAAAGGAATCCGGCAGTGGTTTTGGACCCTGAGTGATATGTTGGCATGTAGATTGTCCTGGTGTACATGGAAAACTATCTGGTAATTGGTAGATTTTCTTGGTCATCTTTGCCAATGAGGGTTCAAAAACTCCCAGTATGTCATGAGAGACCATCTTGTTGAATATCATCAATTTTCTGGTAAGGGCCAGGGATGGCTTCCCTCATAGCACCAGACAAGTGATCTCTACAACTTTGGTAACTGATGGTTCTGCCCTTGTTGATGCAGGTGCCCAAGGATGTAATGAAATGGGAATCAGTCATTCTGGATAAATGAATTTTCCTGTGGTGTAGAGTGCATGCTTCTGGCATTGAATTTTTTTTCCTAGAGTAAGGACATTTTGCTGGATGAGACATCTGAGCAAGAAGCAAAAGAATCTTGGTGGTGACCTTTTGATGAAAATTATTGTGTTTCCCTCAGATTGATTCTGGTGTCAGAGTGGAGTGAATGTCTTTTATGCCAGTTGTAAAGGTAAAAAACCCAGTTGATTGTGCGTAGCAAAGTGTATGTTACATTACGCGATGTCAGGATGGTTTGTGGGCCTCCCTGTATAACAGTAGATAAAAACTTATTGAGATGAGATTTAAGATGGTTAAGATGTTCAGTTTCAATGGGAATAGTATACATTGGAGGCCTGGTATTCATTAGGGGGCTGGTAAAAAAAAGCCTCTGCCTAACCTAGTATTGCAAGGCTTCATCAAAAATTATACTTCTTGGGGCCGGGGAGATGGCTCAGTGGAATATCCGCCTCCCTGGCAAGTGCAAGGGCCTGAGTTAAATCCCCGGTTCCACCAAAAAA
>NW_004524905.1:1272085-1278177 GCF_000260255.1 Octodon degus
TATATATCCTTCTTAATTCTGGCTGGTGACCTGGTTTTCTGAAGTGCTGCCAATTTCAGCCATGGAACACCTGTTTATCTACGTGGGTACACTTGAGTGGCACTGTTGCCCTCTTGTCTTTTTGATGCTGTTTGGCGTGGGTGCCCAACAAAGTTAAATCAATAGAGTCTATTCCTTCACCTCAGTTAACAAGCATCTTGGCCCATAGTTGCTTTACATGCTTGCTATGTTGTATAATTTCTCTCACTGCTGAGACACAATACTTGATACCTAAGAGGAAGGAAATGCTTATTTAGCTGTTTGTGGAGGTTTCACTCATGATCATTTGGCTCTAAGGCACGGTAGCATAGCACAGGGGCAGTATTCCAAGGTGGCAGAAGACAGCAAAAGCAACAGCAGCAAAAATGGGGTAGAGCAAGCCTCTTTTCCTCTCTTCTGTTGTATGCAGGCTCCCTGCCCACAGCATCTCCTTTGCCTCATCTTGCAGAGGCCTAGGCTCTTTACAGCGTGAGGACTCTGTTTGCACACTATCCTAAGCTTCTAAATTGCTCAGTTCCTGAGTTGACACATGTAACAACCATTACACTTGCCATCTTAGGTGCTATGTCATGGATTACTTTTATAACACATGCTTCAAGCCCTATCAGTATTGACCCTGGATCTTCTTCAGGTTAGTTTTCACCTGAGAAAAATTCCCTTACTCAACTTCACCTTGAAATTTCTCAAGAGAGCAGTACATATGAGTAGGCAGTGAAGCAAGGAGAATCTAAAAAATAGCCACTAGGAAATAACCACAATGGCCACAACAAGGACACCTGGATTAAAGCAGTATTCATGATTTTTTTTCAAACAAGGATTGTTTTATTTATTTGTTTGTTTGTTTGTTTGTTTATTGTGCAGATTCAGGGATTGAACTCAGGCCCTTGCTCTGGCCAGGGAAGCACTTACTCTACTGAGCTTTTTCCACACACTTTTACAGGGATTGTTATGGCACAAAGAGGCAAACAGTGTGCTCTTGAGCATGTATGAACACATCAGCTTCGTTTGAGCTTGGTTGAAAGCTAACATGGTCTCCCACACTCTTCAAGTTCAGAGGTAGGAGAGAAGGCGGGACTTGCCGCTCTCAGCCACATCCGTCACCTGAAGGTGCTCATCTCTTCCATAGCTTTGGGTACTCTGGAATGCTGCTCTCTGTGAATGGACCCTGGCCTTCTTGCAGTCAAATGGAGGCTGAAACAGTGCGTGTTGCATGAATGATTTCATTCAGGTATATGTTCTTGTAAGGCCGACCCTGTGGATAGTACGAATAGGAGAGTATGCAGGCATTCACCTAGGAGAAGGCCAATTCTGGCAGAGAGATGTTTTCCATGGGAAACATCTCATTGTTGATGTGCCAGGTTTGTTTGAAGAGTGCAGAGGGATGTCCATATAAACTGCTTCTATCTGGCTTGGGCTCCCTTGTCATAACAAGTCATCCAGTTTGACACTATACTCAGCCTCATCAACTGCTCACCTCTTCCTGATTGGAAGGCTGGTCCACCATAATGTCATTGGACCACAAATCTAAATATATCAACAAAATGTGCTTCAGTGAGAAACTATGCCCTGTGTGGTATAGAACATATTTAAGTGTGCTATGTGATCCTAGGGCTATTGTTTCACAGTTTTGTAAATGTTTGATATCTCTTTATCAGTACAAAGCATGTATTGTTTATAACCACCAAATTCTTTCCTGGTCAAGCAAGAGAACATGGGATAACAACTTTGCTAACTTTGAAGTTCTAAAGGTTTAGTTACTTAAGCTAGTTTCTTTAATGTTGGAGTGACTAAAATGATTGAATTTATTCTTTTCTCTCCTGAGGTCAAATAAGATGTATCATAAGTTCCCATTTGAAATGGGTTGACAAAGAGTCCAACAGATATGATGTCACAATGAGTCAACCTTACTATGGTAACTGACCCTCTGACTAACCTACTAAGAGGTTGGCCCTAGCAGGATGCAGAGGAGCTCACCTTCAGGTTTACCTGTAGAAGTGGCCCTCAACCTGGTGTTACCTTGATCTTTGAACAGTAAGTCCAATAAATTCTTCCTTACGTTTACAGACTTAAATTCATTAGACATTTCCTGTTTTGATGTATGGTGACAATAAAGATGTTTTTGAACTTGTGTAGTAATGTCTGTTCAGAATGCACGCTAGGAGGTGATGGCCACCAATGATATTAGTAAATATAAAATTGCGTTATCACCTTTGTAACATTGTCATACTTCATTGTACAGGGATCTAATGCCTTGATCATACTATCTATCACTCAGTACTGACTATGGGAATTGGGAGAGTATAACTTCCAGAGAAGAAAGTATTTCTTGGTTGATTTTGACCTCAGTTTTCCCAGTTAGCCTTAAAAATGGGATCAATGGAAAAGTGAATGCTGGTAGGAAGGGAATTCATAAGTGACTCCCATGTGTTTCAAAAGCATTTTGCACAATCTGAGTTTTAGGTTTCACTGAAGACATCATGGTTATCCAGAACACAGTACATAGAAAATTGGATAGAAGATATTACAGTAAGTGCTGTTATAGCCTAAAGGAGGTCTATCTATACAGGAAACATTAGTGCTTACTGCTAAGGAAATAAATCACTTTACTTTTAACACTTCTAACAGTTGAGTTTATCCCTCTTCAGACAAAGGGAAAATTCGAGGTTTATCAAGGACAGTTGTGGGTAGAATTACAAACTGGACAATGGAAGCTATTCTGGAATGTCTACAACTGGAGCAATAACAGGGTAATTTCAAAGGAGTTGAGGGTACAGAAGATGGAATCGCTTAAGAGTACTGTTTACTTTGCATGAACCCAACAATCTGCAGAAGTTTAGCTGTCTTTTAGCAATGAACATTAGCAGTGGAAGGGGGCAGAGTTGTGATATTTTGCTGTTAATAAGGTTCATAGCAATGCTATAAAGGTTTTGTATTATTCTCTGATGCCCCGCAAGAGGACAAAATGATGCAGAAAAGATGGTTGCTTGAATAATGGAAGGAGGTAAGTGTCAAAGTTGTCATGGTCAGTGAACAGAGAATGAGGTTCCCTGTAGAACTAAGAAAACTTGTGATTAATGTAGTATTGCGTATGAACTCTAGGCAGGGCACTCAGAACACAGCAATCTATAAGAACTTGTAGATGATATGTAATCAGGCCTCGGATACATTTATTCTGATACACATGTGAAGAGGTAATTTGAGTACAAGAGTCTTTGAAAGACTGTTGGCTGTACACACTCAAGAAGGATAAGGACCAGAGGAAGCTTGCTCAGCAGTGGCACTGGGATAGCATGCCATTTTCATGTAGGATGCATGACTCAAGAAAGAGTATCTATGCTCCCCAACAGTGAAGGGAAGTTTGGATTCTTCTTTCCTGGATGCAGCTACATTGGTTGTGGATGCCTAGAACTGCTTGAGGCTGATGGTCAAGGGAAAGAGGATCCCTTTCTCCTGCACATTTCCTTGGCATTCTGTAGGGACCTAGGTGATGAAGACAGTGGTGGGAGAAAAGAAAGCATGCAATCTCTGCCGTTTTGGCAAGGCATAGTGCAAGGAAATGAAGAGTAAAGGAATATCTATGTGCAATTCCAAGAACTTCTGATGGGAGAGCACTTAGAGGAAGCACTACTTTAATATGAACAAAGGCTCAGGTAAATCTCAGTTAGGTGCAGGCCTCCGACCAGGGCCTGTCAAGTCCATATGCTGTGGTAAGTGAGGAAGGAACCTAGTGTTCCCAGCATGTTATTGAGTAGAAGATTCTCAGAGAAGAGGTTACCATTTCCTCACTAGACCAGTACCTGGGGAGGGATCAGTTGCTTGCGTTGATTCTCAGGGATCTTGACCCAGTGAAAACAAGCAGCCAGATACTGTGACTACTCATTAATGTTATACTCTGTGTACAGACCTGATTTGCAGGAAATACTGCTTGATTATATGTAGGCTTTCCATGACACACATAGCTGTTGGTTCAGTGGCACTCAGAGGCTCTGGGTCTTCACACCAACCCCTGCCTCTTCTTTCCTTCTCTAGCTAGTCTTCCAGAGCAAGTACAAAAGCAAGAAGACTGGAAGATCTCCTCCTTGCATAGAGCTATTGAACATGGCTTCAGATACGTATGCATTGTTGTGTATTTCATTTTTTGGCAACAAGATTAGATAGGGTCACATAAGAGCTCCTGTGCAAACAGGCTGAATTCAAACATACATTTAGTCATAGAAATTGAGCAATATGGCCTCTGCAACTTGACATTTCCATCGTCTGTCTTTACTGTTCCTGTGGAAGGTTCAGAAGGGGAAAGATATTAGGAGATGTCAGCTTAATGCATGGAATATTTTGTTGGCAAAGGGCCAGTGGATATTAGGCATTATCTCTGTGGTGTGACCTATATGAAATTGATATGCAAAAGAGTCTTTCTGAAGTTGTTCCTGGCAAAGAATACATGTGCACAGAAGCTGTGTGGTCATGAGTCATGTCCCAGAATTCCCATATTGCTGGGACAGGGAGGAGTCGCTGTGAATATGCAGGTGTCTAACACTACCATTATGGGGAATTGCCACTTCCAAAGGTTGATTTGCATTAGAAAAAGACTTCTCTCAGGAGGATTTGTATGATGATTGCACCTAAGGCCAGGTTGAGAAGCACTTGGTGCTACAAAATAGGACAGCAATCAAAAAACAGTGCTTCATTCTCCTGTAGTTTAAACAGGAATGCTGAGTTCACTGAGTCTTCCAGGGTTCATTCACAAGTGAAGACAAGTGGGTGAGCAGGGTCTAGAGAGTAGGACCCTATCAGAGACCCATCAATTCTATGGACACAGAATATTGGAGAAGGTGTTTCTATCCTTTCCAGGGCCCATATTTCAGAAGAAGTGCATAAATGGCAAAGATGGCCTTCAGGGAGTCGCCCCTGTGTGTGAGGCCAAGGGCTGGGTGATAAGGCTGCCAAAAGGTGAGCATTGAAGAAAGCATTTAGTGGAGGATTTGTGCTTGCTGATGTCAGTCTGGGGAGTAGGCACCACAGGAGAGTCCACCCGTGTCCTGGTAAGAGGAAGTGCATGTGGGGTGGAGGTGGGGGTGAAATTGTCCTCCGAATCACCTCAACATCCAGTTGTGTTTCCTGTGTGCGCCATCATTTGTGGAGTCCGTGACACGCTCATTGTCTCTGCACTGACACCTTCCTCTGCACGTTGATTTCAGCTCACCTTTACCTAGAAGTCGGGCATGTTCCAGGCTGGCCCAGGCCAGAAGGAAAGCCGGGATCAGGTAAGAATCAGGGTGCCTCTATCCTACTGGGCGGGAACTCTAGAATGCTATCTAGCTAGATGAGTGGTAGGTGGCTTTGCCCGAGGTGCCATGTTTTCTTAGACCCGTGATCTATAAGGTTTGCCCTGTGGCTGGTTGAGACCCACACCACCTTGCAACTGAGGTACTGTTTTCTCAGAGAGGTTCTTGGGCTCTTGGCCTGAGAAGCTCAGGTCTGTCCCTCTGTATTTGCCCTGCGTGGGGCTCAGTGCCCAGTTTTCGTCAGGAGGAAGCACCAGAGTTATTGCGTCTCTGGCGGCAGATGCCATGTATTGACTTCTGGTCCCACTTAGCTGAATCCCATGGTCGGAGACCAGTGTCAAGGGGGCATCCCTCAGAGAGCCTTAGGAGTTCATGGGCCGGGTCTCGTAAAGAGTGTGCTCTGCCTGGTGAAGGTCGGCTTTCCCGTGATGAAGGGCCGTTGAGTAGGTTTACCTGGACCCTGGATTCTAGGTTGCCGTGGGAATGAATGACACAGAGAGAAAGGACAGTAGAGAGAGCCTAACAGTTAGCATGTGTTTTGTTTCTTTTCCATTCAGGGCTTCCTCCATCTCAAGGCCCCTGGAGAGAGGGGATCAGGCTCAACATGTCCAGGATCCAGGTAAGAAAGGCCAAAGGCCTTTCTCCCAGTGTACATGCTGGGTGTCTTTGGCCTTCACTAAGGCCAGTTCATTCCCAGGGGATATTGGCGGTTCTGTCCTCACATTAGATAGAGCAGCCTGGAAAGCGAGGTCGAACTCAGGACACAGGGCC
>NW_004524905.1:1278688-1281222 GCF_000260255.1 Octodon degus
GAGGATAGGAGGACTCAGGGACTCATTTCTTCCGTTGCTCTTCCAGGACTCCTCATGGCACAGGACCTCCCAGGAACCCCTCCGTCCATTGACACCCACCCATTTTCAGGTAACTCTAGGTTGGGCTCAGGCTGGTGGCCAGGGCCCGTCAAGTCCATGTGCTGAGGTAATTGGGGAAGGGTCCTGGTCTTTCCAACATGTTCCTTGAGTGGAAGTTTCTCAGAGCAGAGGCTGGCCTTTGGCAGTAGAGCAGGACCTGGGAGGAGGGGAGCGGTTGCATGGCTTGGGTCCCAATGATCTTCAACCTGTGACTACCGACAGCCAGATTCTGTGACTGTTGGGCGATGTTACACACTGTGTACAGGCCTGATGCACTGGAAATCCTCCATGAATCCTGGTAGGTTGTCCGTGACACTCCTAGTTGTTTATTCAGTGGCCCAGAGAGGCTCTTGGGCTCTAAACCAACATGTGCCTCTGCCTTGGTTCTCTTGCTTCCCTTCCGGAGCACGGAGAAATGTACAGAAGAGCTAAAGTCATGTTCTTCACATGGAGCCTTTGGATATGGCTTGAGGTAGGTAGGCTGAGGAGTGTGTTTCATTTTTGTGCACGATGGTTGGAGAGTGTCCCGGGAGAGGTCCTGTGCTCATGGGCTAGATTCAGGCCTGAGTTTGCATCATGACCTTCAGCAGCAGCCACTGTGTCATTTGATATACCCACGGTCTATGTGTCTTTGTCCTGCGGAAGGGCTCAGTGGGGGACAGTTCTTGGCAGATGTCAACTTACCGCATGGGACCATCATGTTGGACATGGACTGAAGGGTGCTCCAGGTTTTCTCTGCCGGGCTACCCATAGGAAACTGGAGGTTCAGCCAGAGTGTTTTTAAAGGGGCTCCGGGCAAAACACTCATGTGCATGAAAGCTGTGTGGGCCACAGTCATCTCCCGGGATTCCTACCTCATGTGGACAGGCAGGAAATCCTGTGAAGGAATAGGTGTCCAGAACTATGGCTGTTGACCCTTGTTACTCGTGCTGATTGACTTCCAGGAGAATGCGATGTGTCTTGTGAGGCTCTGTATGTTGACTTACATCAGGCCTCATGTGTTGAAGCAGTAGGGTCCAGATAGAAGGACCGCAGTTGCTTGCCTTGTGTCCGTTGTAGGCTGCAGAAACCACGGAAGTTGTCGTTATTTGTGCTGGGATCGGGAGAGGAGTCCTGAGCTCATCGGGTCATACCTGGTGTTCACGCACACCTGTAGAGTCATGTGTACATGTGGGCTGGAGCCTAGGCCCCGATGCAAGAGCCACCATCTTCGTATGCACAAGCATTGGGTGAAAGTGTTTCTTCCCTTTCCAGGGGCTCCACTGGAGGTGAAGGGCATAGATGGCAAAGGATGACCTTCATGGTGTTGCCCCTGTGTGTGAGGCTAGGGGCCGGGGCATAGCAGTGCCTAAAGGTAAGCATTGAAGAAATGATTCTGTGGCAGATTTGTGCTTGCAGATGTCAAACTGGGGAGTAGGCAGCACAGGACAGAGCACATGTGTCCAGGTAAGAAGTAGTACATCTGTCTGGGTGTGGGGGGAGCTGCTGGGTGGCATCGGCCTCCGAATCACCTCAGCGTCCAGTTGTGTTTCCTTTGAGTGGCATCATTTCTGGAGTCCATGACCCGCTCATTGTCTCTGCACTGACACCTTCGTCTGCATGTTGATTTCAGCTCCCCTTCACCTAGAAGTCGGGCATGTTCCAGGCTGGCCCAGGCCAGAAGGAAAGCCAGGATCAGGTAAGAATCAGGGTGCCTCTATCCCACTGGGTGGGCACCCTAGAATGGATGCTAGCTACATGGGTAGTAGGTGGCTTTGCCTGAGGTACCATGTTTCCTAGACCCGCGACCTCTAAGTTTTGCCCTGTGGCTGGTTGAGAACTCACGCCACCTGGCACCTGATGTACTGTTTTTACAGAGCGGTTCTTGGGCTCTTGGGCTGGGAAGCTCAGGTCTGTCCCTCTGTATTTGTCCTGCGTCGGGCTCAGTGCCCTGTTCGTGTCAGGAGGAAGCACCAGTGTTACTGCGTCTCTGGCGGGAGATGCCATGTATTGGCTACTGGTCCCATGTAGCTGAATCCCATGTTCGGAGACCGGTGTCACGGGGGCATCCCTCAGAGAGCCTTAGGAGTTGATTGGCCGGGTCTCATAAAGAGTGTCCTCTGCCTGGTGAATGTCGGCCTTCTTTTCATGAAGGGGCAGTTGAGTAGGTTTACTTGGACCCAGGATTACAGTTTACCATAGGAATGAATGACACAGAGAGAAGGGAAAGTAGAGAGAGCCTAACGGGTAGCATGTGTTGTGTTTCTTTTCCATTCAGGGCTTCCTCCATCTCAGGGCCCCTGGAGAGAGGTGATCGGGCTCAACATGACCAGGATCCAGGTGAGAAAGGCCAAGGGCCTTTCTCCCAGTGTCCATGCTGGGTGTCTGTGGCCTTCACTAAGGCCGGTGGAGTCCCTGGGGATAGTGGCGGTTCTGTCCTTGCATTAGATAGAGCA
>NW_004524905.1:1281691-1286942 GCF_000260255.1 Octodon degus
GCTGGCCCTGTGGCACCTGTTGTTCATTAGACAGGCTAGGAAGGAGGCGCGGCCTAAAGTGCTATCGCTGTGGGTCTTTGCCATTTGTCAGGTGCTGGCTGGTGCGAGGATAGGAGGACTCCAGGACTCATTTCTTCCTTTGCTGTTCCAGGACTCCTCATGGCACAGGACCTCCCAGGAACTTCTTCGTCTGTTGACCCCACACATTTTCAGGTAACTCTAGGTTGGGCTCAGGCCTGCGACCACGGCCCGTCAAGTCCATGTGCTGAGGTAAGATGGGAAGTGTCCTGGTCTTCCCAGCATTTTCCTTGATTGGAAGTTTCTTGGAGCAGAGGCTGGTGTCTGTCAGTAGAGCAGTACCTAGGAGCGGGCAGTTGTGTGGCTTGAATCCCAATGATCTTTTTTTAAAAAATTTTTTTAATTTATTTATATTTATTTATTTATTTATTCATTCATTTATTTTTTTCAGAATTAATGTGAATGAGACGATTTCACACCTTATTAATAGGACAGTTTTGTAAATCAATGCACTGTATCTTGTTATCTTGTTGGGGTTATGCATAGTATAAAAACTGGCAGTCTATTCTGTCTAAATACTGTTAGTATACCTGTTTGTTGTAATGGAGTTAAGCAAAAGTAACTGTAAATTTATCCTATTTTATATATATGAATACAAAATGATATTTCCTTTGTGTCTTTTTTATAAAATAAAATAAAAGATGGCGTGGTGCCATCTCAGCCCTCCATGTGTTGGGTTTGACTAGCATGTGGTGCTAAGGGATTGAACCGCCATCCCTGACCTTTGCCAAGCTTGTTCTAAGTAGGTGCTTCAGACCACTGAGCCATCTCACCAGTCCCTGAAGTTTAATTTTAATTTTGATATTTTTGTCCTGTCAGAGGTGAATATTCTATTAGTATCTAAATAGTATAGGTGTTTGAATTTAACTAAGCAATCTAACACTGTGTAGCATTCCATAATATTAGTGGGTTATCCTCAGAAGTTATTTTCTTGAACCTTTTATACCTGATCATATTAATATGGATTTACTTTATATACCGCATTTTTATACTATTCTGCTGGATGGTTAAGACCAAGATATAGCAAGACCTATATACCATAAAATGTAACTGTTGTATCTGATATGTTCACCCAAGTACTCTCAGGATTTATCCTGTAGCCCTGTACCGCCTTTTGTACATCCTTTTGTCAGTGTCTGACATGTGGATGAGTCACGGCCATTGCTTGACCAATTTGCTGTCTGTGAAAGCTTCAGAAAATGTATTTTTTCTCATGTGACTCTCCCCAGGCTCTCCTAAGATCATCAAACACATTTCTCTGTGGCTACATAATCTTCTTGATCAGAAAATTTGGAGCACAACTGAGCTACATGATGTTACATTACAGGTTCTCCTATGTCCTGAGTCTACACTCACCTTGATAGGCTAGGGCCAAAATGTTGGCTAACCATGCTGCCCTCCCTTTGCTCCAATTTTGATCTGCTAACTTAGGTGGTTAACCTTGCAGAGGAGAAGCTAATTATTAACCTGTAATATATGCAGGTCAGTTTACCCTACCTGTGGAAACATCAAACATTTTGGCGTATCCTGGAACAGGTATTTTCCATCAGGTATTGATATGTTGAAGTTTAAGTCCTTACAGAATATGAAGGAACAATAATTATATAAAAGAAGAAATAAGCATTTACATATTTTTACAAAGAAATTTAAAAACCTAATCATATATGGAATTGAAAGTCCTTATATTAGGGAGACAATACGATATTTACATATGTGGGTCTGGTTTATTTCACTAATAAGTATATCTTCAAGATTATCACCATTTGTAGATCAAATTAGGAACCGAATGTTACATCTGAGTAAAAGCATTCTTTTATCCTATCACCTTTCTCATGGAACTATTTAGTTTTTCTGGGTTATAAATGTTTCCACAGTTAATAATGGAGTCTCAGATTTTATTAATTTTTGATGATAAAAGCATATTATGCTCCAGATTTAAGCCCATCTCCCTTATATGAGCTCAAATCTGCAAAACTGCAGCAAACTGTCCTTCCTGAAGTTACTCCCCCTTTCTGAGATCCCCAGCTTACTGCCTCAGGAACATGCAGGCCTGGTAACTATCTTTACCCTGTCTTTCTTCCGGACAGTGCTCCTTCTGGGTAGCACTGTCGTGCCCCGGTGACTGCTGCGGATGCATCCTATTATGGTCTCCAAGCAAGGTCAGTCCTCCACATTCCGCACTCCTAACATGTACTACAATCATTGTCTTTGTCTTGAAAGCTGAAGGAAAAGAAACTTAAAACAGAATAAACTTCCAACAGCCAAGACAATTAGATGTGTTTAGAACCGACATATCCAAACTGAAAATATTTAACCTTGCCTCGTTCTCAGCACTCTGTCACATGGTGGGGAGGCAGATCAAAATGAGACAAGTGATGCTGGCTGCCTCCCCACGTTGGAATGGATGTCGAGTTGCTCCCAGCTTAGAGAAAGAAGTTCTCCAGACTGTGGACACCAGAGCCTGACATTATTTTACTGCCCTGGAATGTCCCTCAGTGATGGGCAGAGGGAAATACTCATTCTTTTGGTGAAGGGCAGAAATCCTATCCCTGCTTCACGGCTTATATCATGTAGCTACAATAGTAGGTCATATATTTTCTGAACTTTGGCCTATACATGCTTAAATTTATGCCATTACAGGATGCAAAATTATACTCCCCATTAGGTTTATCTTGTTCATTGGGAGCTATTTTACAACTTTGTAAATGATTGATAATTGATAGAGGTGCAAAGCACATACACTTTGTAAACATCAAATTAGTTTTGTGTGGCAGAGGAGTAGAAATTATGTCTGTGCTGCTTTGGAAAAGCCAATTTTGTCTCAATTTGCATCTTTATTTCACTATTCTTCCCCTGTTTCTGTGTTCTTTGTGTTGTCTTTAAAACTGGTTGGTACCTTAACGTCTTCCAAATTATTGAGTGGAGCCAAATCTTTAACAAATGATTATTTTTATGTAAGAAAGTTATAATTCTGTCCTATAAAATTAACTTTTAACAACATGAATGAGATCTTCACAGTTACTATTTTGTTCCATAAAATCTAGTTTAATTCTCATTATATTTCCTGATTGATATGATGAATAGGAAGGATCTAACCTCTGGGTACTCTCTCCCAGCATAATGCATGCACACGCACACACACACGCACACACACACACACACACACACACAATCATGCTTGTAAGACATCCTCCCCCAAATAAGCAATAATGGTTATCCATAAAAGATTTAAAAATGCATGTGTAAGAAGAAAATACTTTCTAGTGCACATAAGTTACTACAGTTCTGATGGCCCATCAGGCAGAGCATGTACTGTCTCATCTTGAGTGGTGTATACTTGGGTTTCTTCCCCATTGGCAGGAATTCCTCAGGAATGTGGATGGCCTCATTTGGATCATGGCTTCTGCCTTAGCACTGATGACTTCTGGACCTGGTGACCCTTGGCCCTGGGAGCAGTCCTATGTGCTGTCGGGAGGTTGGCAATATCCCTGGCCTCTCCCCATGAGGTGCTAGTAGGTGCCACAAATGGCTCCAGATGTTGCCCTGGCCAGAATTCTCACAGTGGAGAATTACTGATGTAGTTTATTGGAGATTACCCAAAATAACTTACTCCATAGAGAAGGGAAAATGTCCCCAGAGGCGTGTGAATGTCCTCACTCCTTATCAGCATGGATGCATCTTAGTGGTGATGTGAGATCACAGCAAACTACAGTGTGTTTTGCACAGCATTACTGCATTCATGTAGAGTTTATGAATATTCTTTTTTGGTCACAGAACTGGGGATTGAACTCAGGCCCTTGTGCTTGGCAGGGAAGCACTTATTCCACTGAGCCATCTCCCCGGCCCCGATGTAGATTTTAAAATCAGAAAACTTAAAGTACATACTGCTTATAGAGATATAGATGTGGGGTAAAAAATCTTAAGAGCGTGAACATGAATACGTCCCAGTTTAATGAGTTGGACTGCCTTTGTGAGAAGAGGAAGGAAGTTAGTTTAGGGTGAGTTTAGAAAAGCCAACTCTTGCTATAATGTCTTGCTTACTTTTAAAGGAGCTCTAAAACAAGAACTGCACATTGTTACCATTTTATCTAGCTAGCTTGTAAAGAGATATTATGTTATTCCACAAACTACTGTATGTTAATAGAAAATTATATAAGAAGTTATGAAAAATGGAGCTTATGTGTTACATAATACTTTAATGGTGTTATTTATTTTTCAATCATCTTGCTGCATATTATTCGTATTACTGCTTGTTTTCATGGTTAAAGGGAACTGAACTGGCAGTTTTTATACACCAGTTTTCTGGCTCACATGCTAATGCTGCCATAAAAGAAGTGTTCTCACGTCATGTTTGTGGAGTGATTTCTTTTCTTAGTATTCTTACCTCTGTCTGCTCACTCTGAATTCACAACTCTTTTCGTAATCAGTCTTAGTCTCAAATGTATTCACCATGGTGTGCACATTTCACCTGCATATTGCGGTCCACCTTCAGTTTGGGATGTTTACTGTGAGGTACCAGAACCTCCTGCAGTTTACGAAGTGAGGCTGCAGGAGAGAGAGGCTAACAGGCTGTACATTTAAAGCAGCTTACAGTTTAGAGCTGTTGGGGGCGCAGTCTTACTCCTTTGTTTACATAGCCTGTGTTTGGCTTTCACAATACAAAGACACAATGAGTAGTTTATCATAAAAGTTGGCAAAACAAAAGGTATTTAAGAAGAAAAGTTGGCTAACCTCTGTTCTATATAGCATTAAACTGGGAGAGGCGTCCACGTTTTGGAGGTTTGAGTTTCTAGTCTGAAGAGGTGTGCAAAACAGAACAGTATCCATAAAAATTTATTTTTAAAGAAGTAGGTTAGGAGTAAAATAGTATTTCAGAAACTATTCCTAAAAATGCTGATCATTTGCCCTAAAAATTTAGAAAGATCCAAGCAGACACTTGACACAGTTACAACTCTAACATAGAATGAATTGGAAACACTTAGTGCAGACTTAGAAAATAGTGATCACTCATAGTGCTAACCAACATCTAATTAAAGACTATGGTGGTAATAACCCAAGATTTTGCTCAGGCTGGGCGAAGGAAGTGGCAGTGGCTGCCAGTAATGACTGCCAGGCAGTTAACAAGGCTTACCTGTGGTGCAGTGGAGGAGCAAACAAAAGCACAACCAAAGGA
>NW_004524905.1:1287272-1288606 GCF_000260255.1 Octodon degus
GTGTACATTTAATGAACCAATGCTATACATTTTTTAATATTATCTTAGTACTCTTACCTCTGTCTTCTCGCTTTGAGTTCACAGCTCTTTTCATAATCAGTCTTAGTGTCAAATGTATTCACCATGGTAATGCAGATGTCACCTGTATAGTACAGTCTACCTTAAGTGAGACCAGAAGAGGAGCTAAGAAGCTGTGAGAATGAGTGTCTTGGGATGATAGTTTTATGGTTGAACTGGTTCTGATGTCTGAGTGAGTTGAGAACCTTTGTGCAAGTGGTGATGCCAGAGCACAGCCCAGTGATTTTTCCTTTTTTAATTTATACAGGATCCCGCTATACAGTTTGAGTGCATAGTGATCGTCCTATATTCCAGGCTGGCCCAGGCAAAAAGGAAAGCCAGGATCAGGTAAGGATCAAGGTGTGTCTATCCCACTGGGCGGGCATCCTACAATGGTCCCTAGCTAGATGGGTAGTAGGTGGCTTTGCCTGAGCTGCCATGTTTCCTAGACCCGCGACTTCTAACTTTTGCCCTGTGGCTGGTTCAGAACTCACGCCATCTTGCACCTTAGGTTCTGCTTTCACAGAGAGGTTCTTGGGCTCTTGGGTGGGGAAGCTCAGGTCTGTCCCTCTGTACTTGTCCTGCGTTGGGCTCAGTGCCCTGTTCTCATCAGGAGGAAGCACAATTGTTATTGGGTCTCTGGCGGGAGATGCCACGTATTGGCTACTGGTCCCACTTGGCTGAATCCCATGGTCGGAGAGCAGTGTCACGGGGGCATCCCTCAGACAGCCTTAGGAGTTGATGGGCCGGGCCTCGTAAAGAGTATCCTCTGCCTGGTGAATGTTGCCTTTCCCATCATGAAGGGGCAGTTGAGTAGGTTTAACTTGAACCTGAATTCTAGGTTTCCGTGGGAATCAATGACACAGAGGGAAAGGAAGGTAGAGAGAGCATAACGGATAGCATGTGCTGTGTTTCTTTTCCATTCATGGCTTCCTCCACCTCAGGGCCCTTGGAGAGAGGTGATCGGGCACAACATGTGCAGGATCCAGGTAAGAAAGTACAAGGGCTTTTCTCCCAGTGTCCATGCTGGGTGTCTGTGGCCTTCACTAAGGCCGGTGGAGTCCCTTGGGATAGTGGCGGTTCTGTCCTTGCATTAGATAGAGCAGCCCGGCGGGCGAGGTGGGACTCAGGTCACAGGGCCGTCTTGCTGGCAGGCATCCCTGCATCTAGCTAGAGTTTCTGGGTCCCTTCATGCCTTTCTTGTGCCCCTGAAATCGCCGGAACTTTACCCTGACTACACCCTTTACATGTTTTCTTTAGGATCCCTTCAGCATAAC
>NW_004524905.1:1289806-1291432 GCF_000260255.1 Octodon degus
GTTTTTAAGGGCCTCCGGGCAAAGCACCCATGTGCAGGCAAGCTGTGTGGGCCACAGTCGTCTGCCGGACTTCCTACCTTGTGAGGACAGGCAGGGATCCCTGTGAAGGAGCAGGTGTCCTGTACTATGGCTATTGATCCTTGCTACTCGTGCTGATTGACTTCCAGGAGATTGCGTTGTATCTTGTGAGGCTCTGTATGTTGACTTCCATCAGGCCCCATTTGGCGAAGCAGTAGGGGCCTGGACAGAAGGACCGCAGTTGCTTGCCTTGTGTCCCTTGTAAGCCGCAGAAACCACAGAAGGAGTCGTTCTTAGTGCTGGGATCCGGAGAGGAATCCTGAGCTCATCGGGTCATCCCTTGTGTTCATACACACCCGTGGAGTCATGTGTGCGGGTGGGCTCGAGGCTAGGCCCCAATGGAAGAGCCACCAGCTTCGTGTGCACAAGCAATGGGTGAAAGTGTTTCTTCCCTTTCCAGGGCCTCCACTGTTGGTGAAGGGCATAGATGGCAAAGGAAGGCCTGCATGGAGTTGCCCCTGTGTGTGAGGCCAGGGACCGGGGCATAGGATTGCCAAAAGGTGAGCATTGAAGAAAGGATTCTGTGGAGGATTTGTTCTTGCTGATGTCAAGCTGGGGAGTACGCAGCACGGGAGAGTGCACACGTGTCCATGTAAGAGTTTGTTCATGTGTCTGCGGGCGGGTGGCGCTGCTGGGTGGCGTCGGACTCTGAATCACCTCAGCGTCCAGTTGTGTTTCCTGTGTGTGGCATCATTTGTGGAGTCCGTGACACGCTCATTGTCTCTGCACTGACACCTTCGTCTGCACGTCGATTTCACCTTACCCTTCGCCTAGAAGTCGCGCTTGTTCCAGGCTGGCCCAAGGCCAGAAGGAAAGCCAGGGTCAGGTAAGAATCAGGGTGCCTCTATCCCACTGGGTGGCCACCCTAGAATGGACCCTAGCTACAGGGGTAGTAGGTGGCTTTGCCTGAGGTGCCATGTTTCCTAGACCCGCGACCTCTAAGATTTGCCCTGTGGCTGGTTGAGAACTCACACCACCTTGCACCTGAGGTTCTGTTTTCACAGAGAGGTGCTTTGGCTCTTGGGCTGGGAAGCTCAGGTCTGTCCCCCTGTATTTGTCGTGCGTCGGGCTCAGTGCCCTGATCGCGTCAGGAGGAAGCACCAGTGTTATTGCGTCTCGGGCAGGAGATGCCATGTATTGGCTACTGGTCCCATGTAGCTGAATCCCATGTTCGGAGACCAGTTTCACAGGGGCATCCCTCAGAGAGCCTTGATGGGCCGGGCCTCATAAAGAGTATCCTCTGCCTGGTGAATGTCGGCTTTCCTGTCATGAAGGGGCAGTCGAGTAGGCTTACCTGGACCCTGGATTCCAGGTTGCCATGGGAATGAATGACACAGGAATAGGAAGGTAGAGAGAGCCTAACGGGTAGCATGTGTTGTGTTTCTTTTCCATTCAGGGCTTCCTCCATATCAGGGCCCCTGGAGAGAGGTGATTGGGCTCAATATGACCAGGATCCAGGTGAGAAAGACCAAGGGCCTTTCTCCCAGTGTCCATGCTGGGTGTCTGTGGCCTTCACTAAGGCCGGTGGAGTCCCTGGGGATAGTGGCG
>NW_004524906.1:0-1307 GCF_000260255.1 Octodon degus
GTGCTATGAGTTCTGAGAGTTCTTTTTTTATTTTAGAAAAGAATTCTGCTCTGAGTTCCTCTGTAACTTTCTGCTGTTGCTTATTTACTATCGACACTATTAATTCATGCATTTGAGCCAAGCTAGTGTCCTCTGCACTTGTTCTTGGTGGGCATTGGGTTTCCTTCCTTTTTTTTCCTGCATTTGATTCTTTAGTGCAGATGTTATTAATTCAGGGATTTCTTTTTTTATTTACAATCTGAGTTCATCTATACCTTTCTGCAGCTGTTTCTTCATTTCAGAATCCGTTGATTCTTTGCTTTCAGCTGTGTGATTCCCAATTTGTTCTGTTGTAGTGTCTTCTGCACTTGTTATGGTTGGGCTTGGGTTCTGAGGTTGCATTTTGTTCCTTCTCATCATTTTGTATAGCCCTGTCTTCTGTACTTTGTTTCAGATCATCGTTGTAGTTATAACCTTAGTATGTACTGAAGTTCAGGTGCAGATCTACAAAGTTTGGATTTATCCAGCTGTGTCTGGCTTGGGTCTGGGTGCTGTGCTTAGCTCCTTCTTGCTGCTGCCCTTGAGGGTGAACCTGTTGTGCCCCTCTGGCAAGATTTTCTGCTCTTGGACTTGCTGTGTGTTTCTATCTTCCACACTCTGTGCAGGGATTGCAATTGCAGGGTTACACCCCAGGCCTGTATTCCAGGCCTGAACTGAGCCTGGAAGGGATAAGTTGGAGTAGGGGGGATAAAGTCTGCTGTCCCACACACTCACTGGGTCTTGGCTCAGACTGGGTCTGGAAGTTCCCATAATGTGGCAGAAATTCCTACTGGGTGGCTGGAGTGGGGGAGGTGCTGCTGAGTGGTGGGGGTTGTCCAAGGGGATGAGAGAAAGTCTCACCAATGCTGCCCCTGGGCTGGGCCCAGTAATAGGTCCTGCAGGCGCAGGGTAGCCGGAAGCTCTCCCACATACTCACAGGGTCTGGGGTAGGACTGGGTCTGGCGATTTCCGGAACGTGGCATAAATTGCTACTCAGTGGGTGGGGTGGTGGAGGTGCTGCGGAGTTGAGGGGGGTGTCCCAAGGGGGTGGGAGAGGGTCTCACCAATGCAGCGCCTTGGCTTGGACCAGTAATAGGTCCTACAGTCGTGGCTTAGCTGGAAGCTCTCCTCCATTGCTTTTGTGAAGTAGTTTTTTATGGCATTTGCACTGTCTCCAACATTCTTATTGACTCTGATAAATCTTATGTTATGATGTAAGTCATTGGGTTTCCTCTTCTGGACAAAAATGCCGAAGTAGTCTCTCTTCATAAAAAGCAATTACGATTTGA
>NW_004524906.1:2312-6472 GCF_000260255.1 Octodon degus
GCTTGCATCTCCACTCCCCCACCTTTACAATTTTGAAACTGCAAAAGGTGGAGAGCTGCAGCTTCTTGCAGTGCTCTCAGGTCATCTTTTATGTTTTCCTGTTCCTCAGCAAATGACATCTCTTCTCTGTCTTTGCAGTCCACAGCTTTATTGGAGCTTCTTTCTGGTGAAACTGAGAATGTTTTAAATCATCTTCCTGGGCTCTTTGCTCTTGATTGTTAACATAAATTTGGCTAAAAGCCTTCAACAATAGCCATGCTACCACCTTAACATTCAACTGCCTTGAAATTTCTTCTGCCAGATTAATTAACCACTGAGGTTAAAATCAGTCTCAAATAGTTTAAAATTACAGATTTCTTATGCTTTTCCTTCTTAACTTGACTCAATGACAAATAGAAAAATGTCCTCCACATTTCAGTATATGTCAAATAACACTTAGAAAATTTCTGAATTTTAGTTAAGATTGAACATGCTAAAATTGTGTTTAAAATAAGTGTCTCTTCACTCTTCATGCATGTTGGTGTCAGATAAAGTTGCTATGGCTAGTCTGTTATATTTTAAAGATAATATCTATCACATTGTTTGGAGGTATCAAGTACATGCAGCTTTTTTTGTTTTTTGCTTATCTTTCCCTTAAGAGAAGTTCTGTGAAGATAAATGATTATAGTCATAGACATGTAAGTTTAAAAGAAGTTTATGATGTGATTAAACTGCCTTCCAGAAATACTGTATTATGGTACACTCCCAAGACCAGCTGGATTTCACCAAATGTGTGATTTGGACATATATTTTCCCACTCTGGGGCATGTATTTTTCATTGTTAACAATCCTTAGAAGAACAGAAGTTCTTAATTTTTATTAAACATAGTTATAGATTTTTGTATTTTATTATGATTTTAATGTTATAGCTAATAATTTTTTACTTAACCAGTGGTTAAATATATTTTTTCTTGTTTTTTTATGATGGGGTGAATGCTCAATTTTTCATCCTTAGGTGTGTTTTAGCTGCAGATATTTTGTGCTTTACCAGGATCAAGAAGTTCCCTTCTATTTCTAACTTAGGACCAGGGAGATAGCTCAGCAGCATGAGCATTTTCCAGGCAAACAGTCCTGAATTTGATCCCTGGTACCAAAGCAAGAGGAAGAACAAAAAACTAATTTACTGACTGTGATTTTTATTAGAAATAAATATTGGATCTTAAATAAGCCTTTTCTGTATCAATTAAGAAATTGATACCATTTGTTTAGTCTATTAATATAGATTATATATATCTTTTTCATGTTATCCCAACTGTGCTCTGTTCAGATAAATCACACTTGGTCATGATCTTTTATCTTCTCATGTATTATTGAAATTAATTTTCTAAACTTTATTTAGAATTAACATCTGTCTAACTAATCAAGAGAGGGAAAGGAGATGAGCTAGGAAACATGACAATGTCAAGCCATACAGTTATATGTAAAAGATGAGCAAGGCAATGATCCTGAGAATATTCAGAAGATTCTTTAATCTAGCAGTTAATTGGAAAGATTCTCACCCTGACTAACTATATATACTGACACCTGTGAACTAAGCTACTGCACTGCAGATTGTAATTTGTAATAGTGGTTTCATGTTTGGAGTGTCTGTCATTGTGGTATGCTGAATATGGGCAGCTTGTCATGACATGCCAGTTACTGCTAAGATGTCTCTCGGGTAGGTGGATATTCAAGAAGAAGGGGGTGGTGAATGAATGCGAGAGAAGGAAAAGGAATATTGTGGGACTGTCCTGCTTCAAGGTTGTATATGGTGAGATTTTTGGACTTAAGTGCAAACATGAGAAGTATAGAATTCTTTATCCTATTTTTAAAAATATAATTTAATTTTTAAATGTTTTTTTTATCATATTATGTAGAGACTTGAAGTTCAACATCAATACTTGATGAAAAATACCTGTTCCTTATTATGCCTAAGATGTTTGAAATGCAGTGAGATAGTGAGGTTAAGATTGATAGCCTAAATCGTGTGATAATAACAATAAGCTTGTCTTCTGGATGGTTAACAACCTACGTTTGCAGGCCAAAATTAGAGAAAAAGGAGGGCTGCAAGGAAAGCCAACACTTTGGCCCTAGCCTTCCAAGGTCAATTAAGACTCAGGACATATGAGAACTTGTACTGTAACGTCATGTACCTCGGTAGTGTCCCAAATTATCTGATCAAGAAGATTATGGGGCCAAAGAGGAAAGTGATTGATGACGTAGAGTGTGCCTAAGGAGAGTCACATGGGGAGAAAACACTCTCTGAGGCTTTTACAGAGAGCACATTGGCCAAGCAATGGCCGTGACGCATCCATATGGCTGACACTGACAAAGGTTCTACAATCTGAGGTACAGGATCTCAGGATGAATCCTGAGGGCATTTCACTGACCTTCTGAGACCAAAAAGCTACAACTCTTGTTGCACAGGTCCTGCTTTACCTTGGTCTTTACCATCCAGTAGAAAAGTATGAAGACGAAATATAGGAAGGAAAGCCATGCTGTTATGTTGAGCTGTGGGGGACTCAGGTCAATAATTTGTGACATTGCCAGTTAAGCAGAAGACCCCAGTGCTATTATGGGCTACTGGACTCTTTTAGAATATTTTGCTGAGTTTACACACCTATAATATTCAAATAACGGAACTTAGAAAAAAAGGGGTATACAGATGAATGTCCATTTTGTATCTGTGTATTCAAAGTGGTTAGGATAGATATATAGTTGCATTCTCTTAATGAATAGAATGATTTGTTCTAATGGTGTTTGTAAATAGGATCACAAGTCCGTATCTCGTACAGCAATTAACCACTAAGAAGAATATATGCAGTGTATTATTTGTTGAAACTGTACTTCCCATTTGATTTGAAACTGTCTCAATGCTATCTGTTTATCACTAAAACTTTGAAATCTGTGATTTTCATGGATATTGGTCAGTAATTTAGTTTACTCACACTCCAAGGTTTACTGTATTTCCTTATCATCCTTTTAATATCTGTTGGATTTGTAGTGATGTTACCTCATTTGTAACTGACATTAGAAATTTATAACTTGTGTTTTCCCCCTTTGACTTGTTTCTCTACAGGTTTAATGATTCTGTAGAAGCATCAGCTTTTGTTTTCATTTATGTCTTTATTGATTTTTACTTTCTATTTCTTTGATTTTCTGATTTTACTTTCTTCTCCTTACCTTAAATTTAATTTGCTATTCCTTCTTCTAGTTTTTTATATAGTTATAATGTTTTATTCCTTTTAGTACAGGTGGCTGATACTGTAATTTCTTTGTAAGTATTGTATGGGCTGTAAGCCATAAATTATGAATTATGTTTTCTTTTTCATTTGTTTCATATGCTTTTAGATTTCTCTGTGTTTCTTTTTTGACCCCAGTGGTATTTAGATTTATGGTCACATATTTTCCAAATATGTGAGGATTTTCTATTGGTCTTTTTGTTGTTGCTTGTGCACTGAACCTTTGTTATCTATAGGGAATTGGTTCTAGCCAATGATACCAAAGTCTACAGATGTTCAAATCCCTTATATAATATGGCATAGTGTTTGCATATAACCTTCACATGTGCACCTGTGTAGTTTGAGTGATCTCTAGATGATTTATATACCTAACAATGCAATGATGATTGGGTAGTAGTATATTCTGTTGTTTATGAATATTAAGAGGAAAGTCTTTAGATTCACAACCACCTAGAACAAAGACATATGTACATGATGAGTCTAAAGATATTTAAAAAAAATTTCCACTTTATGTTTGGTGGAATGAATGAATATAGAACTCATGCATACTCAGAGATGATTGCTGTTCAGTTCCACTGTGGAGGAGAACATAAATTTGTATGAGAATCCTCTTAAATACATTTAGACTTCTTTTATGGTCTTGTGTTGTGATGCATGTTCTATATGGAGTTGAAAAGAATGGTTATTCTGCTGCTGTTTGATACGATTTCACATAAATATCGGTTATGATGAAACTTATAGTATTTTAAATCACATATAGCTTCACTGATATTTTTGTCTAGTTGTATTAGTTAAGAATAGAATGTTGAAATACTTGTCTATTCCATTTTTTCAATTTTATCAGTATTTCATCTATATTTTAAAGCTCTGTTGTTAGGTGCATAGAAGTTCTAGACTGAT
>NW_004524906.1:6962-8336 GCF_000260255.1 Octodon degus
TTCTTCTTGCTTCTTTCTGCTGTGTATTTCTTTGTTGTATTTTTCATTTCCTTTATTGTATTTTTTAGCTCCAGATTTTTAATGTGATTTCTTTTTTTTTTTTGTGGTACCGGGGATTGAACTCAGGACCCTACGCTTGCCAGGAAAGTGCTTATTCTACTGAGCTATCTCTCCAGCTCCATTTAATGTGATTTCTTTCTTTTGGTTAAGCTTATCATTTTGTTTATTTTTTTGGTCACTTTGATGGCTGCTTTTGAATGCATTTTTTTGATATCAAGTAGATTTAAATTCTTGATTTGGCTCTGTAATCTTTTGGTGATGATTTCTTTATTTATTTTTGATTTTGTGTCTTGCCATATGCTGAATCCTGTGCAGTTTTTGGTTCAGTCTTCTCTTTTTGACTTTGTGTTGGTTTCCCTGTGAGAAAGAGGAAGGGTGCTCCAGGATCAGGTGGAAAAATATTGGCTCTGGTAAAGGCATAGCCAGTGTGTCCCTGTGTAGCTCTGTTAGCAGAGCTTTATGTGGTTGAGTTCTGCAGGTATCCTAAGCTTCAAGATCTGTATGTACTTTCAGCAGGGGGTCTTTGTTGGCAATAATAACTAAATGTTCTCATTTTTTTTTTTTTTTTTTTTGCTTTTCCATTAGGGAAATCAGGGTGAGAGGGTCCCTGACAGTGGGTCCACTCTCAGAGGCATGGTATGTGATAAATGATGCCTATCCATTGTCCATGAAGTCAGGTCTGAAGCATACCTGGCTGTGTGTTTGGGGTCCAGAGCATGACAGGTGTTGATAACTCATTTTTTAGTGGTAATTGTCTACATGGTTTTGCTTCTTGTGAAGATGCTGGGAAGTCAGGGACGAGACAGTGTTGTATGCAGAGTTACACTCTCTGTACAGGTTGAGTCCTTGCTTTTCATGGCCACTGAAGTGGTGGCTGAGAAGCAGGGCTGAATTTTCAGGAAGAAACCTTGGCTCCCAGACCTGATAGTCATAGCAGTGGCTTCAAGCATCTGGTGCAAGGGCAACCCTTGTATAGCCACAGTGACTGCTTCTAGATTGTGTACACTCACTAGGTTGTTTGGCTCAAGATAGGAGGACACTAGGATGTGGCAGAGGTAACATCTTTTTCCTGAGGTGACACAGCAGGGTCTCCAAAGGGGAGCATGCATGTAGTTGCCCCTTTTGGGGTTCCCAGCAGGAGTTGCTGTTGGCTACTTCAGTGGCAGAAAATATTGCCCTCAGTGTAGCAGGCCACTTGATTTGGGCAACTATCAAGTTAGTAATATCCCTTGGTTATTGTGGACTGATTTGGTCCACAATATCCCTAATGAGTGTAAAGCAGTGGCTAAATAAATGAGGCAAATGGAATGATTT
>NW_004524906.1:8461-21217 GCF_000260255.1 Octodon degus
TTTTTTCCGGAACCAGGGATTGAACTCAGGCCCTTGTACTTGCCAGGCAAGTGCTTATTATACTGAGTCATTACCCCCTCCCCCCACCTGTATTTATTTAGTTATCATAAGAAGGGAGTAGAATACTCAAGAAGGGCAGAACTGCTCTAGGATTTAAGGTATTAAGTTAATCCACCAGGTGTAACATGCCTGAGGCTTATAGTCTTTATCCACTTGAGGTTGGATCCAGATGTCCTTAGCTGTGATTTTATATTTTGAGGCTTTATAGCTTGGCCATCCATCACAGGTCTCAACTGGGATCAGTGACTCATGGAGCCTCCCTTACTATGAGTGCACTGCTCATCTCCAAACAAGGAGTCTAGCTAGACCTTGGATAGACTTGCAAGTAAACATGGAAAGCCAATTGACTAATTTAAATCCCGCTCAGGGTTGCTTTGTAGTGGTCTCCATCAGGCAACTCAAATTGCATGACTAACACCAGTGATTTCTCATTTTCTTCTTTTTTCCAAGTAGGCACCTCAGGTATGCTGGTATCATTTGTTATCCTTTCTCTGTTGCTACTAATTCCTAAATGTGCCTTTGAATGCTTACAAGATGATTTTTATTCATAAAAATCTATCATTTCTTTTATTTGTAATTATTATTTTTTTTCCAGAAATATAAATTCTGGCTTCACCACTTTGGTTATGTTCTTTATCCTCTGTGATATTGCTTCATATTTTCTTTTGCCATATTGGTTGTGAAACTGAAAACGATCTAGAGCTAGTAGGGTTAGGATTATTTTGGCCAAAGATATTCATTGGTGGTAGTTAGTATATACTTTTGTCAGTCTGTTTGTTTGTTTGCTTGTTTGATGTCATTGATATTCAGTGTTGAGATCCACTTGTTTCTTAATGACCACAAAATAGTGAGGTCCTATTTTTTTCAATCTTTATTCAATTTTTAGCTTGAAATATCCCATACAGAGAACCTTTCCCTTAAATTCAAAGTGGTACAGTTTGAGTAGGCATGTTGGAACAAAATACTTGGTCATTTATTTTCATGACTTTTTTTTTCTCTTCATGATTTTTAAAATTACAGATAGTTGTGACTTACAATGGGTAAACTAATGATTTTTTAGTTTTATGATAGTGTTAAAGTGATGTGCATTCAATAAGAGCCAGTCTCCAAGTTTCGAAATTTGATCTTTTCTGGGACTAGTGCTATTTGAGGACATTCTTGTCATACTGGATTGCAGTGAGCTACAGTTTCTAGTCAGCCTGAGAGCCATGAGGGTGAGCAGTCCACGTGCAGTGGGATGTTCACTGCCAGTGTTCAGCAAACTATGTGAGATAATCAAATCCTCATTACAAAGTAGGCTTTGTGTTGGCTGATTTTTCCCAATTATCAACTAATGTCAGTGTTCTTAGCCTAGTTAAGGTAGGCAAGACTAAATCATGATGGTTGGTAGGCCAGGTATATTGAATATATCTCCACATTACATTTTCAATTCATGATGGATTTATTAGGACATAATCCCATTATAAGGCAAGAAACATGTGTACTTAAATAGCATTGATACTTAAGTATCCTCTGATAGTGGCATTTTTTTTTCTTTTTAGTATCTATGTAAACACATGACTTTAAATATTACTTGATATTTCATTAATAGCTTTCTATTATCTTCTTTGATAGTCAAATAATTTTGTCTGTGCCCGGTGGTCACCTTATGTTGGCTCTCTAGCCATTTTTTAAAAAAAATAATTTTATTGAAAAACAAATAGCAATGAGACTGTTTCAAAACCGATTACTAGTACAGCTTTAATAATTAATACATTGCATATTGTTGTCTTAGTGGTTATTCATTGCACAAGATGCAGATATCCTGTTCACAAATACTATTTGAACAAAACTCTATTCATTGAATTAAGAGAATTCAGCTGTATATCTATCCTAATTTAAATATACAGATACAAAATGGTCATTTGTATCACCCTTTTTTGTTTAGTTTTGTCAGAGAAGGGTATTCCATTATCCTTTAAATATTGTAGGTACATAAATTCAGCAAAATACTTCAATATAGTCCAGTAGCCCATTATAGTAGTGTGTTTTCTGTAGGCCTGGCAATGTCAGAAGTTGTTGACTTGAGCCTTTTACAGCTCAGTATATTAATATGGCTTTACTTTTTATACTTCGTTTTTATACTTTTCTGATGGATGATTAAGACCAAGATAAGGGGTCCTGCCCCTTAGCTCAGTTCTTTAAGTGCCTGCTTCAACAAAGCAGTCAGGCTCAGGTTGTTGTGGTTCGATCCCCAGAACTCAAGCTAGTCAAACCTGCCCTGAAGGCATTCGGAGAAAAAAAAAAAAAAAGACCAAGATAAAACAAGACCTGTATAACAAGGAATGTAACTTTTGTATCTGATAAGGTTAGTCAGATCCCTTCAGGATTTAACCTGAAACCTTGTATCACAGTTTGTAGATCCTTTGTCAGTGTCAGCCATGTGGATGAGTCACAACCATTGCTTGACCAATTTGCTCTCTGTGAAAGTCTGAGAGAATGTTTTCTCTCCATGTGACTCTCCTTAGGCACACTCTACATCATCAATCACTTTCTTCTATGGCCCCATAATTTCCTTGATCAGAAAATTCGGGACAGAACTGAGTTACATGACGTTACAGTACAGGTTCTCCTATGTCTCGAGTCTTCACTGACCTTGAAAGGCTAAGCCCAAAATCTTGGCTGTCCTTGCAACCCTTCTTTTTCTCTAATTTTTGGTCTGTAAACTTAGGTTGTTAACTCTCCAGAAGAGAAGCTTATGATTATTACCTTACAACAAAGGCGGTTGAGCTTAACCTCGCTATCTGTCTGAATATCAAACGTCTGGGGCATAACATGGAACAGGTATTTTCCATCAAGTATTGATATGTTAAACTTCACGTCCTTACAGAATATGAAGAAAAAATTAAAAAAAAATACATCTAGCCTTTTTTATAGAACCCTGCTAGTTGCTGATTGCTTCTATTCCCTCTGCTGTGGTGATATATTTTAGGTTTATCTTCTGTATATTCTTTCTCAGAGTTGGAATCAGCCACCAGAAGCAAGGAAATGAAATCATGTTGGAGGATTGTGTTGCAGAAATTCTGACAATTTCTGTTGTCAGAAGCTGTTGTGGAAATCTAAGATAATATGCTGTCGTATAGCTCATATATGGTGTTTAAATATGGCTAGTGACATAAAAGTTTATTTAATGGTTTGTATTTTAAATTTTAAGTGATAACTTGTGTTATATAAGTTGACCTTTTCTGTTCCTATAGGCTTTTCTAGCCAGCCGGATGATGACCAAGTGAATGTGATGGGCTTCTGCTTCTTGGGAGGCTCCCGAGTTACTCTTTTGGCTTCCAAAACCTCTCGTAAGTGAAATTATGTTGGATGATTTTTGAAGGATGCCACATCACAGAGCTTTCTCACATTAACAATTTTTGCAAGAGTGAGGGTACTCTTTAGTTAAACACCAAAAACTAAGAGCCGTTGTATTAAGTCTGTTGGATGCAAAAGTTATTAATTAGAATTGCTTCTTTTTAGAGGTATAAGTTTGCAGTTTGGAGGCTGAGGAGGATTCAAAGAGCAATGTAAGGAACTGAAAAATGCTTCCTTTTCTTTCTTTTATTTATTTCTTTCTTTCTTTTTTGTGGTACTGGGGATTAAACTCAAGACCTTGTGCTTTCCAGGCAAGAACTTATTCTACTGAGCTATTTCCCCGGCCCCTGAAAAATGTTTCTAACATAGATTATGGTGAAGAAGGCTTTAGAAATTCCTAGAAATGATTTGTCAGTATTATTCTTATATCTCCCATTAGATATTGGCAAAGATGAAGCTGAAAGTAATTTTATTGTGCTGAGATTAAACCTGCAGGGAAAACCAGTAATCTTGTAGTCAGGTTTGAATTTTAGTTTTAAATAAGCTTTGTTGACAAGTAGTTTTTATGAGAATACTTCAAACAAGTCAAAATTGACTTCTGATATATGTAGTATGCTAAAACCACTGGACTAGTATATACCTTTTCATGAAAATAAAGTAAGGCTGTTATGAAGTATTTAACAAATTTGTCTGAGCACAAATCTATGTGTAGTTTGTACAGTGTGCTTTCCTTTTCTACATTAATCATTTGCAGTTGTAGTTGGTTGCTTTATGCTACATAAAATAAATGCTTATATTTCTGAAAAAAATCTTGCTAGTAAGAGGAAAATACTGGCTGTTACAAAAACCTGTGTTTCTCTTGCTAAGATAGTAACAACTTGGAATGTGTATATTGATGGCTGGTGAAATAAACTTGCATACAACTGTATGGTTTACACTAAGGTGTAGACATGAAAGACAGCTCTGAGAGGCATGAAAAGATTCTGTCATTTTCTTGGTCATTGTGATTAGTCACAATTGTGTTCTTACACTTACCATTTAAAAATTATTTTATTATGGTAAGAACACTTGCTGAGCATGGTGATACAAACTTATAACCCTAGCTACTTGGGAAACTGAAGCAGGATTGCAAATTCAAGACCAGTTGTCTAACTTAGTGTGGTGGATTGAAAACTGGTGGTCAACTTGTAGCACCCAGCTGAACTGATTCAGTGTGGTGCTGGCTGTCACCTGAGGAATGCTGTAGCAGCATAAGAGGCAGAACTGGAGAAGAAGAAGAAAAGATTTTGGAAGCTGTTGGTTTTCTTGGGGTGGCTGTTAGTTCTCTTGGAGGATCTTGTCATGCTGGCTTTTCTGATGAACTCAGCTGTTCTCATTGTTGAAGGAGCTAAGGAACTTACTGTCTCTGAGAATGGCTAGGCTTCACTTTGGGGAGCTCTGATCCTCATTTTGAACATCATTACCTGGCTCTGGAGGGGAAGATAGTGTATTGCTCAGTCTCCTGGAGAAGCTTGTTGCAATAGCTTTCCTAATGAAAACTCAGTTTTCCTTGTTGTTGAAGGAGCTTGAAGCCTTATTGTTGCTGAGGAAGGCTGTGTTAAGTTTTGGAGGAGCTCTGGTTCTTACTTTGAGTGTTGCTTCCTGGCTCCAATTCATATCCCTCAACCCCCTGCTAGCATAGATCCTTCATCCACTGACACAGACTTTTTCACTTCTACAGTTGACCTTTGAGCCTTACCAGCACAGATCCATAAAAAATGCTTTCATGAAACATTGTCATGGATTCTAGGCCTCTATTGGACTTGTAGGGGGCATTGTTATGGGTCCTAGATCTTCAGCTAGACTCATGAAGGACATTATCATGGGATCCAAGCCCTCAGCTAGCTTCTTTGGTCTTAGTGTTTGGACAGATTTCCTGCACTCTTTGTATATGATGGTTTGGGTTATTCATTATAAAATAATCTTATGAAACATGTGTCCTGTATTATGTTGTCCTTTCAAAACCCCAAACTGCAATACTTAATGAGAACCTGTTTCAAAAAGGGCTGGAGATATAGCTCAGAGATAGAACAGTTTCCTCACATGTGCAGTGCCTTCAGTTTCATTACTGAAGTTGAAAGAAAAAAAAGTGAAAGATAGACCCTATTACTAAAAAGTCTACCCTCTGAAGAAAAAATTAAGCATATCATACAGCAATGTTAACTGTAGGTACATGGCACTGTTTTTTGTTTAGTTTTACTTTTTATTGAGGACCCCTGCAGTAGAACTCAATCCTCTACAATGTGTTATATAGCACATGGAAAAAAGAAAGAGCAAGAGACAAAATGGCAATGCAGTGGAGACCTGGGATAATCAGTTGTTCACAGTGAACAAAAGGCCATGAGCCAGCCAGAAACTTGTTACTTACTGATTACTTCTATCAAAGACAATGGGTGAAGGGTAGTAAATGTTTTTGGGAAATGGTAATGGCAACTGCTCACAAGGAAGCAGGGAGTTCTCCATTGCAATCTGGTTCAAAGGGCAGGAAAGTTTGGCTTTGGACATCCTCTATACTCAGTTTGTAATTTTGATCCTGAACCAAACATCAGTTGGATGATGGGATCATTTGGTGCATTATTCTTTAATTAAACAAAAGTTGTTGTCATTATTTTGTTGGGAAATGACACACACCTGCCTGACTTCAACTGATAGTGCTATAGGATGAATCTGCAATCAAGACCATGAAAAATGCAAATATTTGTGCAAGTGAAGATATTTATGCACTAATGCATCATGGTTTTTTTAAAGATAAAGTAGTTCTTACAGCACTAATATTGCCCATGATTACCTTACATTATCCAGATTTCAATAACTATCTAGAGATTTTTCACCTCCTCTCAACACATGGTAAGGCCTTGACATAGCTGACTTCTGTGTAGATAACTAAATATTGAATAGGATGGCCAGTGCCTTTTAAACAAGGAACCAGATTGAGGATTTAAAAACTGACACCTGAAGAGTAGCATCTACCAGCCATTTCCTGTTCCTTTTGGCCTTAGTGACTCAGATTCTTGCCTAGGAGATGCTTTTGGTAATGAAGACATAAGTGCGAAATGAGTGGGTTTTTTAAGGTTGAGGCCGATGTTAGTTCTCCCTTCTGCTCTATCAGAGCATTCATCTCCAGGAAGGGATGAAGTAATTTGTACCAGACCTGGGTTTGGTATTTTTCTTTTTCATGAAAAGCACATAGTGTTAATTCTGTGAAATGTGAATTAACAGAAAACTCATATATATGGAAGAAAATCCAGGATTTCTTTCATAGTTAGCAGTCAATTGAGCAATAAGTCATATAGAGTTGTCCTTGGCTCTTTGGTACTATTTTCTGTGGTTTCCACATATTCATTTCCTTTGAAAAATGACTTGATAATGAAAGAAGGATTCAAACATCTATGGGAATTTTAGTTCAATTTCCTGATTTGGTTATTATCCAACCAAAGGAGATACGTTAGAAGAGAGAAAGTAAAGGCAGAAAATTGACCAAGGTAAGAATAAGATTAAGCTCAGAAATAATATTGTATAGTTGATAGTACAGTAGCATTGTAAAAAATAGCAAAATATTTTAGTTCCAATTTTCACAGTGTTGAAAGTATAAGGTCAAATAATTTTTTGAATTGTACAGCCTGTATTGTTTCTGAGTCTAGGATGAAATTTCTCGCATGGATGTTTGTGAAGAAAATTACTTCAATAATGTCTACATATTTTATGCCTTATAATTATACTGATTATGTAATCATGATCTAGAAGTGACAAGTTTCATAGAGCTTTAAAAGGTAATGGTAAAACTCAGTCTCCTAAATATAATTTTGAGGCCAGATCAGTGCAGTCTAAGCAATAGCTCCATAGAAGGAGAAGTTTAGAATATCCAGTCTTCTAAGATTTTAGTATATAGCAGTGATGGTGAATTTTTTAGAGACTGAGCTTCAAACTTTTAACAAAATCTGTTTTTTAATCTCAAATAAATAACACTGTAACTAAACTTTAATACTGGGATTTTAGTTTAGAGAAAACAACTTTATGGTAACATACTTTGTTTTAAAGGAAAAACACAATGACATGAGTGCCATATGTTTGCCACCACTGCTACAGTGTGTTTTCAGTAAAGACTGGACAACTAAGTCCAGTAATTTGGAGTTGAGGAGTGAGATGAAAGAGTAATGGCTTTGTTCTAAATGAGCAACATTAGAACATACCTTAGTAATCATTGAAATGATTGGGTTCAACAGGAGAAGTGAAGATCAAGAAGAAGTGGATCATAAAGCAGTAAGATTCTTGAGAAAGAGAGGGAGGATGAGATGCATGTCTCTCCCACCCTGTTCTGGTGCTGAGCACTGAAACCAGGGCTGTGTGCATGCTAGGTAGCTATTGTGCCACTGTGCTAAACTCCAGCTGAAGGAATACACTTTGATAACTCCTCTGTAAAAGAAGGGATTGGGCAGTGTCCTAGGAGATTTTATGTATTAGTTGATGGAAAAACGGAGCTTTGATGTTTAAATTTGAAAGGAAGGCATGACATTGGTTTCCTGGAGGGTAAAATAGGAACTCAGGAGGAAAACAGGCAGTGTTAAATTTTCATTTAACAATTACATCTTGCATTTTGAAATGCAATCAGTCATCCACTTTAGGTAACTTTCCTGACAAGTGATTGATTTGTTGGGATCCAGGTAGCCAAACAGATCTTAGGTTTCAAAACAGAATTACATGATAACATATTTTAAAGTGATTATAATGATAGACTATGAAGTCTGAGCTGATATAGAGGTAAAGATAGGAGGAAATTCATATATGCTTAAAAGTTAATGGATTTTGGGGATCAAAATTCTCTATAAGGTTGAAGAAGTCAAAATAGTAGGAATTCCAAAGCTAGTGAACTAGACAAAAGGTGGTAGTCAGAAAATGGATCAGTTGCTGTTGTTACAATGATGAGCTCATCAGAGAAGGTGAGACTGTGGGAGTGGGCTGCTATGATGGAGACTAGGAAAGGAGATGGCACAGTTGTGGATACTGAAAAGGCCTATTTGATGTTCAGCCCAAATGAATAAGAAAAAGAAACACACTCAAACACACTATTATGAAACCTTAGTGCAATAAGGACCAGTAACATATCGCTAAAGACTGGAAAGGAAAACTCAAACCATTCAAGAGCCATAAGTCAAGATGTCATTTAACTGTCATCAAAATCATTGATTGCTATAGAAAAATGGAGATATCTTCTCCATGATCCTATGGCAGTCATTTTTCGTTTAGAATTCTAGACCCAGTCACATTGGTAATCAGCGAAGAGTTCCACATAGATAGAAATTCTAGACTACAAAGTAGAGCTAAAAAATGCGAAGAGGAAATTGATGAAGCTTCAGGTAGGTTTTTGAAAAGTGGAAAAGATAGCAGATACATAAGATGTTTTAATATTCTTAATGATTTTAATGTGCTAGAGAGGGTTAGCAAATGGAAGATCAAGTTTACATGTTTTTTTTAATCCATTTTAATTATTTTGTTGCAGATGCAATAGAATCTTAATCATGTATGTGAACAAGGGTTGGTCTTGAAAAAAAGTGTTCTTTTTTGCTTACCAAAAGAAAGTAGATGTGATCTTGAGTTATGGTAGTCAGAATATCTTGGGATCAAGGGATGTGAGAATCTTGATTCACTCCACCTAGACAGAGCACACTATGTTCCTTTACCTCTCACTGCTGTGGGTTGCTGAGCTCCTGGACAAATGATGGAAGAGATGAATAGGTGATAAAAACCAACGTCAGAAGGCTTGCTGTGCTTACAGAAAAGCACTTTCAGTATTATTGGTTAACAAAATAATGAGGCTGCATAGGATATTTTTTTTGTAAAGGATCAGGTGAAATGAGTAGGATTTAGGTGGAGGGCATTTCAGGTAGAGGGAGAGGGATTTTAGAGATCAGTGAATTTTTTTCAGTGCCTGGTAAATCATGTTGTGAGGTCATTTTGACACTCTTAGTAAAACCAAGAAATCTAGAGACAATTAATTATTGGAATGATCAGATCTGAATCTTCCATATCCTAAGTTAGATCAACTGCAGATTGAAAATATCTCTATAGTGAGCATGTAGAAACTTGTTTTTGTCATTGTTGTCTAAACAGTACAGTGTAACAATCTCTACATTGCCTTAAGTTTATAAGTTTATAAGTAATCTAGTGATGATTTAAAGTATAGAAGAGGAGGTGGACAGGTTATGTGTCAGTATTGGTATTATACCATGTACTTCTAGATTTTAGTATCTGCAGAGTTCCTTGAACTGGTCCCTTTGGTTCCCAAAGGAGCAATGTAGTTAAAAACATAGTGGGCATCATGTAGTTACCACAAAGTGGGGCTCAATTGCCAATCAAAGCAGTCTGATTTTATTTTTTAAATTAATTTTATTGAGAAAATAATAGCAATGAGACAGTTTCAAATCAGGTTAGTAGGATAGTAACAATTAATACATTGCATATTGTTGTCTTCGTAGTAGTTATTCATAGTACTAGATGCAGACATGATATCTTGTCTAAGCACTATTAGTTCAATTCTTTCTCACTGAACTAAGAGGAAGTAGCTGTATATCTATCCTATTTTGTATATACAAATATGAATTTTTTTTTACCACAAAATGGTCCTTCATTTATATCCCCCTTTTTTATTTAATTTTCTCAGAGATGGGTATTCCATTGCCATTCAAATATTGTAGGTGCCTTAATTCAGCAAATAATCCAATATAGTCCAGTAGTCCAAAATAGTAACGGATTATCTACAGAAAGAAGTCTGATTTTAGAATTTTACTCCTATGTTCTGTATCTCTCACTACTTTAGACTGATTAGCATAAAAGCCACATTTGTCTTTTAGGATAGATGTAGCCTCCCCCCTCTTTTTGGCAGTGAGAAGGTTAGTATAGAGGTACCTCTGTTCATGAACTGAAGGTACTACTGTACAAATTTTTTTTGTATTAAGATCTTTTTTCTTATTTGATGTGATTTAAAGACAACACATTTTATTTGTAAGCATGTAAGTTTTTTAGTTGCAGCTTTGAGAAGACTGAAGGCTCTGTGCTTTTGAAGGACAGTCTTAGCAAAGGGATTGAAAGATTTTTCTTGATCTTTTATAGCTGTTACTGTGACTTTTCTTAGCCTCATTGAACTAGAATAGTGATAAGCTACAGGTGTAGCTGGAGATTTTCAGTAGGGGCCAATATAATACTTAGAGACCTAGCCAAGTACATCTAATACTTGTATATCTAGCCTAAATTACGATTATTTTTTATAATACCTCTTTTGTTGGTTATTCTTTTCTGCTGGGTGTTTCAGACCAAGTAAAAGTGACACAGATGTTAATTAAAATTAACCTCTTATATATTAAGATTAATTAAGGTTCCTCAGGGCTGATCTTTGGAACAATGAAGAGAACCTCTTAATTCCTTTGTCAGTATCACTTGCCATAATAAATCGGGCAATCTTTCTTGACTACATGACTTTCCTTGGAAGCATGGGAATTTTTTTTTCTTTTGGTAATTCTCCTTTTAGCACAATGTGGATTGACTGATGCTTGTCTACTTGGTCTAACCATCTCCCTGCTCACGAGGTAGTGTAACTCACTGAAGTTGCAGGCTCTTGTTGACGTCTCCTCATGTCTTGGGTCCTTGTTGAACTAGGAGTCCCAGGGCCAAAATATTGGCTGTTCTCTTAGCCTACTTATCTTTTTGTTCGGCTTTGTTTTAAATTTGGTCTGAAAACCTCAACTGTTGAACAATCAAGAGGTCAGCTATATCAGTATTGGTGTGGGAGCAGTGGATTTAACTCTCATAATCTTAGCTGGATACTGAGCACATTGAAATATCAAATATTGCTAGGGAACTGTCACTTCTTTTAATCATGATTATTTTAACAAAAAAGTCATAGTTTTAACAGAAAAGTCACAGGGAAAATTTGAGATTGAGCAAACATAATGTTTTAGCACAGAATAATGTTGACACTGTTAGTATGCAACCATTGAGTTTTTAGTATCTAAAAGTATATATAATTTTTTATTGTAGTATAAAATGCTTTGTTGCAGAGAGGAGCTATAAATTAGATGGAACAGTTTTTATTTTCTATCCTTGTTATAAAACCAAGTTTGAGCCCTTGTCTTTTTCTTTTAACTTACATTTGGAGAAATATCAACCTTTTAAAATCTGTTAAATTTGCCACAAGTTTATAGAATAAAGTCTATAGGTGATGTTTTGGGGACAAACATTAAGCTACCTGTAATGATTTAAAATGTAATTATATCTTTGAGATTCCCTTGTGTAATGTTGGAAAGAGATAAATGGGTAAAGAAAAAAAAAAGAAACAAAATATGGGTTCCTGTGTAAGTGCTATGTTCAGGCCATGTGAGTTGCCCACCTCATTTTGGGGTCACATTGCATGCAAGTGCAGTCCATAGTAAACCAAGATTAGTGTGAAGCTTGTCTCTTTTTTCTGACTAGTCTAAGCATCCCTGCCAGTTATACAGAGATCTGTTGCTCATGGCCAGAATGAACATCCTTGTTTCTGGCACATAATTTCTGTAATCCATATTGTCAGATCAGGAAGATATGAAAAAAATACTGGTACACAGTAGTTGGACTTTAACTCAAAAATTTACCTTAATTTTTTTTTTTTTTGAGACAGGGTCTTGCTGTGTAGTGTAGGTTGGCCTTGCACTCACTTATGTGACCCAGGTTGGTGTTGAACTGAACTCATGCCATTCATTATGCCTCAGCATCCCAAGTGCTAGATTACAGGCATTTGCCACCATGCCTGGTTACCCTAAAGATCTTTATATCTAGGGACTTTGGACATATATTAGGAACTCACAGAGGGTTTTGATATATGAAGATGTCTATTAGCAACTATAAATCACATACAATTACAAATCACTTTAGCAATTATAAATCATTAAAAAGATAATTTGAAATAAGAAACTTTACATTAATAATAAATTTTACCACTACAACTAACTTGCAAGATATTTTTCAGCTTTGTATGTGTGAAGGCTTGTTTACACATACAAAAGCATAAATCTATTTATGCTTGAGAAGCATAAAGGTCATTGCAGATTTCTGTGAAACAGTACCAATCTTATGTTGGGTTATACACGTATTCTTTTTTCCATATATGTATGTTCATGTGTGTATAAAAGACAGGGAAGAAGTAAAGTCAACAGAAAATGGAAATATACTTTTTAAAGTTTCTAATACTAGAAGATATCATACAATGTCTTTTAAATAAATTGTAAGTCAAAGATATAATATGAATCTTAGAACAAAAATTAAGATTAAGCAATATTCAGAAAATTAAAT
>NW_004524906.1:21911-22828 GCF_000260255.1 Octodon degus
TCCATGCTCTTCTTGACTTGATGGTTTGTGAAGAGAAATCTGCTGTTATTCTAACGGGTTTTCCTTTAAATGTGACCTGTTTCTTTTCTTTAGCGACTTTTAGTATACTGTTCCTGTGCTGAATTTCTGGATCTTGATTATTATATGTCTGGGTATGGTTTTCATTGGGTTGATGTTATTTGGAGTTCTATATGATTCAGTTACATGAATATCAGATTGTTGCCCCATATTTGGGAAGTTTTCTGCTATTACTTCTGCCCCTATTCTTTTTATATCATTTGTATGACTCCTTCCTTCTCATTGATGTCTATTAGTCTCACATTGTTCATCTTTGCATCATCTTGCAGGTATTGAACTATTTTTTTCCAGCGTCCTAGTTGTTTTAAAGAGATCTTTTGTTACTTTTTCACTAGCTGCAATGGTGTCTTTTTTTTATATAAGATAAATTTTAATAGACATGTAAAATCTAGTATCCAATACCACAATCTTTTTTTTTCAAAGTTTTATTGATAAACAGATAGCAATGAGACAGTTTCAAATCAAATCGGAAGTACAGTTTCAAAGAATAATACACTGCATATATTCTTCTTAGTGGTTAATTGCTGTACAAGAAGTGGACTTGTGATCCTATTTACAAACAACATGAGAACAAATCATTCTATTCATTAAGAGAATGCAACTATATATCCTAACCACTTTGAATACACAGATACAAAATGAACATTCATCGGTATACCCCATTTATTCTAAGTTCCGTTATTGGATATTATAGGTGTGTAAACTCAGCAAAATATTCTAAAAGAGTCCAGTAGCCCAAAATAGCATTGGGTCTTCTGTTTAACTGGCAATGTCACAAATTATTGACCTGAGTCCCCCACAGCTCAACATAACAGCATGGCTTTATTTCCTATATTTCG